>NC_057399.1:54434466-54593375 GCF_019320065.1 Cervus canadensis
GAAACACTGACGCAAGCTTCCCTAACAGGAAACCTTGGACAAGCCAATCGTCTAACCCCACCCACTGGGTAAATCCTCCACAATAAAAAGAACCACAGACCTTCCAGAATACAGAAAGCCCATCCAGACACAGCAATCTAAACAAGAGAAAAAGGAGAGAAATACCCACAGGTAAAGAACATGAAAAATGCCCACCAAGTCAAACAAAAGAGGAGGAGATAGGGAATCTACCTGAAAAAGAATTTAGAATAATGATAATAAAAATGATCCAAAATCTTGAAAACAAAATGGAGTTACAGATAAATAGCCTGGAAAAAAAATTGAAAAGATACAAGAAATGTTTAATAAAGACCTAGAAGAAATAAAAAAGACTCAATTAAAAATGAATAATGCAATGAATGAGATCAAAAACACTTTGGAGGGAACCAAGAGTAGAATAACGGAGGCAGAAGATAGGATAAGGTAGGTTAGAAGATAAAATGGTGGAAATAAATGAAGCAGAGAGGAAAAAAAGAAAAAAGGATCAAAAGAAATGAGGACAACCTCAGGGACCTTGGGACAATGTGAACGCCCCAACATTCGATATCCATAGGAGTTCCAGAAGAAGAAGACAAAAAGAAAGGCCATGAGAAAAACTCGAGAGTAAGCTTGAAACTTCCCCTAAAATGGGAAGGAAATGCCCACCCAAGTACCAAGAACCAGAGGTCCCAACAGGAAAACCCAAGGCGAAACACCCCAGGACACTATTAATCAATTAACAAAGATCAAACACAAAGACAAATATTAAAAGCAGCAAGGAGAAACAACAAATAACACACAAAGGATCCATAAGATAACAGCTGATCTAATCAATAGAAAACCCTCCAGGCAGAAGGGAATGGCAGGACGTACTGAAAGTAATGAAAGAGAATAACCGTACAACCATAGATTACTGTATTCCGCAAGGATCTCATTCAGATATGAAGAGGAATTTAAAGCTTTACAGATAAGCAAAAGCTGAGAGAATTCAGCACCACCAAACCAGCTCTTCAACAAATGCTAAAGGATCTTCTCTAGACAGGAAATACAGAAAGGTTGTATAAACGTGAACCCAAAACAACAAAGTAAATGGCAACGGGACCACACCTATCAATAATTAACCTAAATGTAAATGGGTTGAATGCCCCAACCAAAAGACAAAGATTGGCTGAATGGATACAAAACAAGACCCCTATATATGCTGTCTACAAGAGACCCACCTCAAAACAAGAGACACATACAGACTAAAAGTGAAGGGCTGGAAAAAAATATTTCATGCAAACGGAGACCAAAAGAAAGCAGGAGTCGCAATACTCATATCAGATAAATTAGACTTTCAAATAAAGGATGTGAAAAGAGACAAAGAAGGACACTACATAATGATCAAAGGATCAATCCAAGAAGAAGATATAACAATTATAAATATATATGCACCCAACATAGGAGCACCGCAATATGTATGGCAAATGCTAATGAGTATGAAAGAGGAAATTAATAGTAACACAATAATAGTGGGAGACTTTAATATCCCACTCACAACTATGGATAGATCAACTAAACAGAAAATTAACAAGGAAACACAAACCTTAAATGACACAATGACCAGCTATACCTAATTGATATCTATAGGACATTTCACCCCAAAACAATCAACTTCACCTTTTTCTCAAGTGCACACGGAACTTTCTCCAGAATAGATCACATCCTGGGCCATAAATCTGGTCTTGGAAAATTCAAAAAAATTGAAATCATTCCAGTCATCTTTTCTGACCACAGTGCAGTAAGATTAGATCTCAATTACAGGAAAAAATTGTTAAAACTTCAAACATATGGAAGCTAAATAACACGCTTCTGATAACCAACAAATCATAGAAGAAATCAAAAAGAAATCAAAATATGTATAGAACATGAATGAAAATGAAAAGCACAACAACGCAAACCTATGTGGACACTGTTAAAAGCAGTGCTTAGCTGGGATTTTTCATAGCATTACAGGCTCACATCAAGAAACAAGAAAAAAGCCAAATAAATAACCTAACTCTACACCTAAAGCAATTAGAGAAGGAAGAAATGAAGAACCCCAGGGGTAGCAGAAGGAAAGAAATCTTAAAAATCAGGGCAGAAATAAATGCAAAAGAAACTAAAGAGACCATAGCAAAAATCAACAAAGCTAAAAGCTGGTTTTTTGAAAAAATAAACAAAATTGACAAACCATTAGCAAGACTCATTAAGAAACAAAGAGAGAAGAACCAAAATTAACAAAATTAGAAATGAAAATGGAGAGATCACAACAGACAACACTGAAATACAAAGGATCATAAGGGACTACTACCAGCAGCTCTATGCCAATAAAATGGACAACTTGGATGAAATGGACAAATTCTTAGAAAAGTATAACTTTCCAAAACTGAACCAGGAAGAAATAGAAGATCTTAACAGACCCATCACAAGCAAGGAAATCGAAACTGTCATCAAAAATCTTCCAGCAAACAAAAGCCAGGACCAGATGGCTTCACAGCTGAATTCTACCAAAAATTTAGAGAGGAGCTAACACCTATCTTACTCAAACTCTTCCAGAAAATTGCAGATGAAGGTAAGCTTCCAAACTCATTCTATGAGGCCACCATCACCCTTATTCCAAAACCAGACAAAGATGCCACAAAAAAAGAAAACTACAGACCAATATCACTGATGAACATAGATGAAAAAATCCTTAACAAAATTCTAGCAAACAGAATCCAACAACATATTAAAAAGATCATACATCATGACCAAGTGGTCTTTATCCCAGGGATGCAAGGATTCTTTAATATCCGCAAATCAGTCAATGTGATACAGCATATTAACAAATTGAAAGATAAAAACCATACATTATCTCAATAAGTGCAGAGAAGCCTTTGACAATTTCAACACTCATTATGATTTAAATCTCCAAAAAGCAGGAAATAGAAGGAACATACCTCAACTAATAAAAGCTATATATACAAACCCACAGCAAAGCATCACCCTCAATTGGTGAAAAATTGAAAGCATTCCCCTGAAATCAGGAACAAGACAAGGGGCCCACTCCACCACTACTATTCACATAGTGTTGGAAATTTGGCCACAGCAATCAGAAGCAGAAAAAGAAGTAAAAAGAATCCAGATAGGAAAAGAAGAAGTGAAACTCTCGCTGTTTGCAGATGACATGATCCTCTACATAGAAAACCCTAAAGACTCTACCAGAAAATTACTAGAGCTAATCAATGAATATAGTAAAGTTGCAGGATATAAAATTAACACACAGAAATCCCTTGCATTCCTATATACTAACAATGAAAAACCAGAAAGAGAAATTAAGGAAACAATACCATTCACCACTGCAACAAAAAGAATAAAATACTTAGGAGTATATCTACCTAAAGAAACAAAAGACCTATACATAGAAAACTATAAAACACTGATGAAAGAAATCAAAGAGGACACAAACAGATGGAGAAACATACCGTGTTCATGGATTGGAAGAATCAATATTGTCAAAATGGCTATTCTACCCAAAGCAATCTATAGATTCAATGCAATCCCTATCAAGCTACCAATGGTATTTCTCACAGAACTAGAACAAATAATTTCACAATTTGTATGGAAATACAAAAAACCTCGAATAGCCAAAGTAATCCTGAGAAAGAAGAATGGAACTGGAGGAATCAACCTGCCTGACTTCAGACTCTACTACAAAGCCACAGTCATCAAGACAGTATGGTACTGGCACAAAGACAGAAATATAGATCAATGGAACAGAATAGAAAGCCCAGAGATAAATCCACGAACCTATGGACACCTTATCTTTGACAAAGGAGGCAAGGATATACAATGGAAAAAAGACAACCTCTTTAACAAGTGGTGCTGGGAAAACTGGTCAACCACTTGTAAAAGAATGAAACTAGAACACTTTCTAACACCATACACAAAAATAAACTCAAAATGGATTAAAGATCTAAATGTAAGACCAGAAACTATAAAACTCCTAGAGGAGAACATAGGCAAAACACTCGCCGACATAAATCACAGCAAGATCCTCTATGACCCACCTCCCAGAATATTGGAAATAAAAGCAAAAATAAACAAATGGGACCTAATGAAACTTAAAAGCTTTTGCACTACAAAGGAAACTATAAGCAAGGTGAAAAGACAGCCCTCAGATTGGGAGAAAATAATAGCAAATGAAGCAACAGACAAAGGATTAATCTCAAAAATATACAAGCAACTCCTGCAGCTCAATTCCAGAAAAATAAATGACCCAATCAAAAAATGGGCCAAAGAACTAAACAGACATTTCTCCAAAGAAGACATACAGATGGCTAACAAACACATGAAAAGATGCTCAACATCACTCATTATCAGAGAAATGCAAATCAAAACCACAATGAGGTACCATTACACGCCAGTCAGGATGGCTGCTATCCAAAAGTCTACAAGCAATAAATGCTGGAGAGGGTGTGGAGAAAAGGGAACCCTCTTACACTGTTGGTGGGAATGCAAACTAGTACAGCCGCTATGGAAAACAGTGTGGAGATTTCTTAAAAAACTGGAAATAGAACTGCCATATGACCCAGCAATCCCACTTCTGGGCATACACACTGAGGAAACCAGATCTGAAAGAGACACGTGTACCCCAATGCTCATCGCAACACTGTTTATAATAGCCAGGACATGGGAGCAACCTAGATGCCCATCAGCAGACGAATGGATAAGGAAGCTGTGGTACATATATACCATGGAATATTACTCAGCCATTAAAAAGAATTCATTTGAATCAGTTCTAATGAGATGGGTGAAACTGGAGCCCATTATACAGAGTGAAGTAAGCCAGAAAGATAAAGAACATTACAGCATACTAACGCATATATATGGAATTTAGAAAGATGGTAACGATAACCCTATATGCAAAACAGAAAAAGAGACACAGAAATACAGAACAGACTATTGAACTCTGTGGGAGAATGTGAGGGTGGGATATTTCAAAAGAACAGCATGTATACTATCTATGGTGAAACAGATCCCAGCCCAGGTGGGATGCATGAGACAAGTGCTCGGGCCTGGTGCACTGGGAAGACCCAGAGGAATCGGGTGGAGAGGGAGGTGGGAGGGGGGATCGGGATGGGGAATACGTGTAAATCTATGGCTGATTCATTCAATGTATGACAAAACCCACTGAAATGTTGTGAAGTAATTAGCCTCCAACTAATAAAAAATTAAAAAAAAAAAAAAAAAAGAATACTGGAGTGGGTTGCTCTGCCCTCCTCCAGGGGATCTTCCTGACCTAGGGATCGAACCCACATCTCTTGTGTCTCCTGCATTGGCAAGCAGGTTCTTTACCACTAGTGCCATCCCTGGGAAGCCCTTGTTTACCTATAAGGAGGATTAATGTGAAGATAACATGTTATATTGCAAGTGAAAATAATTTTGAACAGATGTTGTGTCAGGTGAAATTAAGGCTGAATTGTTGCTATTGGTTCCCTGTTAAAGAAAAAGCACTCTCTTAGCATCTAGAAATATTATGATGTACTGTGTTTTACACCTGGAGCTAACATAATATTCAATGTCAACTATGCTTCAGTAAAAAATAAAAAGGAAAAAAAATAATGATGACAGTGAAGAGCAGAAGCATGTTATTTTCAGCTGATCTAAGATGGTTTCATAAACTTTTGTGTCTCTGAACCTAACTGATGATTGACTTTGTAAAACTCACAAGATTTTATTAGTTCTCCTTTTCATCCCACAGATTATTTCTAAAGGACTAGGGTATTTCCTCTAGAACTGTTTAATTCTGGAATCTTGTTCAGTTTCTTTACTGACAGAATACAGATCTCCTCTAAGTATTTATAAAAAGGATCTTTTTTTGTTGTTGTCAAAGTGAGAATCTTTATTTGTTGAAATTCATAATACAAATTCCTTCAGCCCAATACAACACCATTTCATCTTTTTTTCTTAGTTTCAGTACCAGGATCCTCTTGGACAAGGATCAGAGCATTTTCCTGTAAAGGGCCAGATAGTAAATATTTTTTAGGCTTTATGGGCCGTAAGTTCTCAGTCACAACTATTCTACTCTGGCGCTGTAGTGCAAAACTACCTCTAGACCGTGTGTAAACGGTTGGGCATGGCTGTATTTCAATCACACTTTACTCACAAAAGTAGGCAACTGGCCAGACTTGGCTGTCAGGCAGTAGCTTCCTAACCCCTGATTCAGTACATGGCTACTTAAAATGTGCTCTGCAGGCTGAGTGTCAGCGTCACTTGGGTGGGAGCTTAGTAGAGATGCAGAATCTTAGACTCCACCGAGACCTACTGTCTGGATTGGAATATTTTTTTTTAAGAGAGAGGTTTATTTCTCACTTACTTCCCCGAATGTGTTTAGATGAATGTTCTGGTTTCTCGACCGTTGCGGACTCTCCAGAGAACAAGGACGAGAATACGGAGGGTGTCCTGGAGACTTTAGTTATGTATTTTTGGCTGCCTGCGGCCTTTCTCTAGTTGCGGTGTGCGGGCTGCTCACTGCAGTGACTTCGCTTGTTGTGGAGCGCAGGCTGTAGGTGCGCACGGGCTTCGTTGCTCTGCGGCACGTGAAATCTTCCCAAACCAGAGATCGAACTGGTGTTCCCTGCATTGGCGGGCAGGCTCCGAACCACCAGACCACCAGGGGAATCCCTGGATCTGCATTTTAGCCAGAATTCCAGGTGATACCCAGGCATGCGCGCGTTTGAGAACTGAGTCTGTGGATGAGTCGCACAAAGGAGACATCTGGAAGCATGTTGTAGCGCGCCTGCTGGGGTGGGCTGCCTTCTCAGAATGCAGCTCGCGGGCCTTTTCCAGTCTCTCCTTCCTTTGCCAGTTTTCTTCCCCTGGTACGTTCTCACCCACTAGCTGCCTGCTCTGCTCCGGCTGTCAGCTTGCCTCTCCACCTCCTCAGCCTAGCAACTGCTCATTCCCCAGCTTCTCTATGTCCTCAAGGGAGGGAGGGTGTTGGGAACTCATCCGATGGAAAGGGGGTTTCGTTCGCTTGCAGCACTGCTCACTGTGACTTGGAGGTGTGATTTGTAGATTTACCCAGCGCCCCTGCCCCCCATCCCCTCTTCTATGCCCGCCTCTCCTTTCAAGAGTCGATGTAAATGGAAAAGGAAGCTTCAGGAGCTGAGGTGGTTTCCCTTCCATGTTGTGATGCTAAAGAGCCAACACTCATGATGAACACTTCTCAGTCACATAATAATGGTAACAGCAAGAAAAAAATCCTAAAGAGTACCAGGGAGCAAAGCAATTGAGCTGTTCCAGCATTTTCTTAAATGGAGCCCGAAGGCCTTAATTATGATGTATGTGTCTTCAGGTAAGACTTTCAAGTAATTTGGAATAGGCAGTTATGTAATTTTCCTGCTGTTCTCTTCTCCCCTTTCTCTTTTATCTTTTCTTTATTAATATAGACACCCATTGGAATGAAAGGGCCCACACGCAATTTTGCATTGATTCAAGTGGGTGCAAGTTGATTATTCAGCCCAGAAATCTGATTAACACTCTCCCCCCCTTGACTAGCCCGCTCAGCTGCATTCGCTTTTCTGGGGTGAAAGACGCCCTGTGCTGGCTCCTGCCCATCCCATACTTAATACATACAGTGACAGACAACTTATCTACCTGGGGCCTGGTAGCCCTTACATAGTAAGTCTTTGATGTGTATTTATTGAAAGCATGCCTTTTCTTCCAGGGCAGTACCTGACACCTGGTAATGGACCTTACTGAAATCTGTAATGTCCACCTGTTAATCTTTCTACTGTCGTGTGATACCCTAGAATCCAGACAGTGTAGCAGGAATGGAAAGCCTCTTAACCACTAATAATACTCCAGGGTTCATGGTAGAAATTTAGGGTATATGGGGTTTTCCAGTGATGAGCATTTTCAGAAACTTGGAACTATCAGTTTCAAAGTGAGTCCTGGTTACACACAGGAGGCTATTATGCATGGGTCATCAGGAAAGATGTTGAAAGCAGCTCTGATATCCTATTAGTCCCACTGAAGTGGAGCAATGCAAAAATCCCTCCATTTGTCAGGGGCCCTAGTACAATCGGAAGCATGGCTCTGGTAAACACATAAATTAGTGGTGGTTCCCTGCAGAGTTAGCAGTAGAGTCCCCATAGTCACCTTTCACTTTCTCCTTGATAAGAGGTGTTCAGGCTTCTCACCAAAGCCTCTAATGCAAACCCAGGATTGCCAGCTATGCTTCTTGGTGTAAACAGTGCATTAATGGTGTGAAAAATTGCAACTCACAAGCCCTTCCTTGAGCAACTGCGGTGACAAACAGGCTGCTTCTGCTGCCACTGGGGCAGGTCTCCTGGCAGAGTATACAACGGAGAACCAGGGAGCCTGGTTCACCTCGAATGCATGGAAATTAGCATTCTGTTCAGATTGCTGTGGTCATCAGCCTGAATACTTACTTGGAGCCCTGCTGTTTCAGGCAGTTACCGAGGCCAATAGATCTGGGAGAGAGAGGAGCCAGAACAACATCTCAGCTACTCTGCAAGATCAAACCTGAAAGAGAGGTGAAAAACAGCACACTGTATTTTTCTGTTCCTCTGATTGATAATGACAACACAGCATTGTTTATGGGTGGATGCCACAGAAGTTGCCTTTCCGGATGGTGGACTGAGAAACGTGAAATCATTTTATGAAATTCAAGTGTTAAACACAAAGGCATGAAGGATGCACTTCTGGTGAACACTGGATTTGCTCCTGGAAGAATAGAAGGGTCTGGGCAGACAAGGAGAGGAGAAAACAGCGTGCTGAAGAGACCAGCATGTACATGTAAGCTGACAGCAGGTTCTATCTGGAATGTCATGTGCAAGCATTGGAGTGGAGGAAGCTACCAGGGTGGTTTAAATCCATTTCAAAACAGGTCACGATAACTTGCAGCACCCACCTCTACAGGTATGGGAAGACATACCTGTAACTGAACCAGAGCGTTTGTTTCAGTCTGTTGACCTCCCTCAGATAGCATCGAACTTCCCCCATTCTCTTACTCTCCCATTTGCTAGCCAACACCCTTCTATGGACACCTTTTAATTCAGATCCATTCAATTACTCAATAGATACTTAACGAACCCTTGCCACATGTCAGACACTGGGATACAGATAAATAAGATGGGCACTGCCCTCAATGTCTGGTAGGATGAGACAAACACAGGCAGGAAAAGGGTGTTATGGATGGAGCCTGTGTATGGGTGTATAGTTGGGGAAGAAGGGAGAAGGGAGTGGGTCCCCTCTGAGAAGGGAGTAGGATGGAGGCGGAGCAGGAGCTTCCTCAAGCAGGTCTTCTCGAGGCCTAGAGAGGGTTATGGCTCTGCAGGGAACTTTGCATATTCCTGAGCTAATCTATTGCATCCAGTCTAGAAGGGAATCTTGTTTTCCTTATTTCCAAATCAGTACTGGGTTTCATGCCAGGCACCGTGCTAGGAAGTGTGGATTTAGGAACTTACAGTCTAGTCTGGTGGCAGACATACCATTAGTTCCCTGGAGGCTCAGCGGTAAAGAATCTGCCTGCAATTCAGGAGACACAGGTTCCATCCCTGGGTTTGGAAGCTTCCCTGAAGGAGGAAATGGCAACCCACTCCAGTATCCTTGCCTGAGAAATCCCATGGACCGAGGAGCCCAGTGGGTTACAGTCCATGGGGTTGGAAAGAGTTGGATATGACTGAGCTTGCCTGCACACATGCACAGAAGCCCAGTCCAGAAAAAAATTAGGTGGCCTTCACACGTGGTACTGTCTTGAAATATGTCTAGAATTCTTTGCCCCAGACCTCCTCTTCCACTTCATGGGACTAACTAGGACCCTGATCTCATGGTTGGGTCAAGTTGTTACTTGCTCTGCTAGTCATTACTAAGCCCCTGGGAGGGCTGCACTTCCTAGGTGCAGTCACATGATCTGTCTTGGCCCAGGAGAAGTAAGCAGAGTGACAGGTGATATACAGGTGGACAGAATGCTACTGTTAGCCTCTCAGTGCTCCCCTTAACATTTGATGCCATTGGAGGAGATGACTGTCTTATCTCCTGGGTCCCTGTGTTATCATGATTAGGGGAGGCCCTTGGTAAACTGCAGTGGACAGCTAGGGTTAGCAAGGAATAAACTTTTGTTGTTTTAATTCTCCGAGATTGTGGGTTGTTAATTAACCACAGCAGAACCCAGGGTGCTTTGTGGCACATTTTTTTGGGGAGGCCACCAAATTCCACTAAATAGGTTAGGTCTCTCATCTGCATGCGTGATTGTTCCCTGCACACACTCCTTCATTTAAAAAAAAAAATCATGCTTTATTATATGTTTAACAGGTTAGGCTATAAAAGGAGGAGAACCATACTTGTTTATTATCCTATCTCTAGAGCCTAGAACAATGATAACACATATGAAATAAGTACTTTTTGAATGAATGAATGAGTGAACAAATGAACTGGGGATTGCTGTATGGAATCATAACATTTTTGAAGAGACTCAGCTCTTCATGTAAATACAGAACAGCTTAAAGTCCCGGGAGCCTGTCAGTAATTTCAAAGCATTTTTTTCCTCCTCCACCCCTATTCTACCACCAACAAGCTTAAGGTCAAATCATTCTGATTCCAATAGGACAAATTATACCTCCCAAAGGAATCAGTTTTGCATGTTCTGTTTGTTGGGAGCACAGATTTTCCCTTCACCGACCCAGAATTTGCCGCCTTGCCTTTGCCTGCGTTGGAGGAAGTACAGTTTCCCGCAGGATGTTGCCCTTGGGCCCCCAGTTAGACCGTGAGCCTCTGATGTGGACAGTAGCTCACAGACTCTGGACCAACACATATCTCCCGAAAACATCTTTGATGAAGCAGCTCCCCTCCCTGCACAAACACAACAATTAACTAAAGCAGGTAAAATTGTGTCTTGGGAAGATAATGAGGTTTGCTTCCCTGCCTGTATAATTTTGCCTGTGTGTGTCTGGGATCCTGGCTTGGATCTCATCCAGCCCACCCCAGGGGAAACATAGCCGGTATCCTCCACGGCACTTTAATGAAGCGCCCGCCTGTGCTAAGAAAACATCAAAGTTGCTCCAGCTTCAAAACAAGTTAAATTTTGGCAGCTGCAATTTGGGGGGCAGCATAGGGAACTAATGACAAGAGCAGAAGAACCCCTACCATTGTGTGTCATGTGTATCCCTGAGCGTGGAGTTTTAGCATGTCTATTTCTTTTTTTTTTTTTTTTCATTTATTTTTATTAGTTGGAGGCTAACTACTTCACAATATTGTAGTGGTTTTTGTCATACATTGACATGAATCAGCCATGGATTTACATGTGTTCCCCATCCCGATCCCCCCTCCCACCTCCCTCCTCACCCCATCCCTCTGGGTCTTCCCAGTGCACCAGGCCTGAGCACTTGTTTCATGCATCCAGCCTGGGCTGGTGATCTGTTTCACCCTACATAATATACATGTTTCGATGCTGTTCTCTCGAAACATCCCACCCTCGCCTTCTCCCACAGAGTCCAAGTCTGTTCTGTACATCTGTGTCTCTTTTTCTGTTTTGCATATAGGGTTATCGTTACCATCTTTTTAAATTCCATATATATGTGTTAGTATACTGTATTGGTCTTTATCTTTCTGGCTTACTTCACTCTGTATAATGGGCTCCAGTTTCATCCATCTCATTAGAACTGATTCAAATGAATTCTTTTTAATGGCTGAGTAATATTCCATGGTGTATATGTACCACAGCTTCCTTATCCATTCATCTGCTGATGGGCATCTAGGTTGCTTCCATGTCCTGGCTATTATAAACAGTGCTGCGATGAACATTGGGGTGCACGTGTCTCTTTCAGATCTGGTTTCCTCAGTGTGTATGCCCAGAAGTGGGATTGCTGGGTCATATGGCAGTTCTATTTCCAGTTTTTTAAGAAATCTCCACACTGTTCTCCATAGTGGCTGTACTAGTTTGCATTCCCACCAACAGTGTAAGAGGGTTCCCTTTTCTCCACACCCTCTCCAGCATTTATTGCTTGTAGACTTTTGGATAGCAGCCATCCTGACTGGCGTGTAATGGTACCTATCATTGTGGTTTTAGCATGTCTATTTCATACGCGATCTCTGCATTTAGTCTAGGACATAGGAGACGCTAGTGGTAAAGAACCCACCTGCCAACGTGGGAGTCATAAGAGATGTGGGTTTGATCCCTGGGTCGACAAGATACCCCGGAGAAGGGCATGGCAACCCACTCCAGTATTCTTGTCTGGAGAATCCTATGGACAGAGAGGAACCTGGCGGGCTGCAGTCCATGGGGTTGCAAAGAGTTGGACATGACTGAGGTGACAGCACGCAGCACTTGGGAGGCGCAGGGGACAGGCAAGCTGGAAGGTCCTTCTACTCTGGCTGGTGGTCCAGAGGCCTGTGTTCCTTGAGACCGGGCAGGCTGGGATGTGATGCAGCAAATGCCAAGGCCCCCACCAATCACTTCCAGCCCCTCTCACCTGTTCTTGTCCTGGCACCTCCACCCATCACTTCCAGCCCCTCTCACCTGTCCTTGTCCTGGCCTCCAGCCGACTGGCAGTCTCTCCTGCCTTGGGTGTAGACCTGTTTCCAGCACCCCCTCTGAAGCCCGCTGAGCACTCATGCACAGGGGCATTGCCTGCATGGTTGAGGCAGTTATGGTCCGTGCTCACTGCCTCCTCTCTCGTTAACGCTTGCTTCCCGTCCATCCGTCTTGTTGCTAGCTTTTATTTCCCTGACTGTTTGGGATTGCCTGTGTTCTACCATCGTAGGACTACTCATCCTTATTTTCCAGTGACAAGGACAGTTTCCTTTGTACAATTAGGGGCAAGCAAGTATAAGTAACATGATTTATAGAGCAGAGTTCCCAGTGAGGGAAAAAAAGCTCTGTAACCTCTGTAATGTTCATCTAGGGATACATACAGTCACAAAATTAGGAAATGCAGAAGGTAGGTTGTCCATTTCAATGTTATTTGTCTTCAGCTTGGAAGGACAACTCTGCTATATTGAAGAACTTACTATGAAGCTGTGTTAGCATGCTAGCAAATCCATTTTGGCACATCTGCAGTGGGGGGGTAAAAGCATCATGCTAAGGAAGGATGTCTGTTCAAGCCCTAGTAGACCTGTATGTTTCCAGAGGTCCTATGGCCAGAGACAGCGGCTTCGTCCTGAACATTATTGCTCAGAAAGGAGCTAGAGCAGGGGCAGGTATATGAATGATCATAGGCATTGAGACAGTGCACACAGTGTGCTTAAGAAATCCAAGCCATATGCCTGGTCAGTATCTTTTGGTTATATCTCAAATCAGTTTTTGAGTTCAGTTGATTGGAGGCTTCTGTTCAGAGTGTATTTGTGGTTCTGAGCCTGATCCCGTTGAACCACTCAGTCAGCAATTCAATCTGTTTTTAAGCCAGTGGAGAGCAAAGGGCCAGCACATCTTATTTGTCTTCTTTTCCCAGTCCTTGGAAGGATGCTGCACACAGAGGCACTCTGTGTTTGTTGAAATGACTGAACTTCTGAATGGAGAAGGACTAATGAGCACCTACTGGGCATGCTAGGCCCTGATAATACAGCAATGAATAGAACCCTCTTTGCCCTCAGGAATCCATATTCAAGTCTTTCTTCATGAATAATGAGTGTAGAAGACGATCTGGACGATATAACACTGAATTGCCCGAGTTCATGATTAATGACTTGAAGGAGGTTTGTGGTACATTTTTGGCCATCTTTTCTTCTGCACATATCCTTAACCTGCTGGGAGAATGGAGAGATAGGTCTCCAGCATCCACTTGGACATGGCATGGAAACCTGAAACCAACGCCTCATTTTCCCTTCTCTTGATCACTAGATGGCTCATGTTGACTCAGAGCAAAGCACCCATTGATCAAGCTGGTCCCTCTTAGAGACATGCTCATTCCCTAATTTGGGGTTGATGGCTGGGATCATCTCACAAACACACCATGGGTCATGCCTGCAGTCTAAGATGTTGTCCAATAGCTCTCAGGTCTAACTCTGTCACCTTAGTGAAAGTGAGGCTGTAACAGAAGGCACCTGGGAAGTTCTGAGTGGTCCCTCCTCATGCTCCCTCTTAGCATCTGTACATCTCTTTTCCATAGAACTTGTTCCTGCAGAGTGATCATTTATTGCTGTGTCTTCTTCACTTGGCTGTGAGCTCCTTGAAGATCCAGACTGCTGTATGTGCCATTGACCCTGAATCACCTGCCAGGGGAGCTCAGAGCCGTGATGCTAAGGGGGGAAGTGTTCCCTGGCAGAAGCAAGGCAGTTAAAACCTCTGGCTTCCAGACGTGAAAGAGACATGTGTACCCCAGTTTTCATCGCAGCACTGTTTATAATAGCTAGGGCATGGAAGCAACCTAGATGTCCATTGGCAGAGGAATGGATAAGAAAGCTGTGGTACATATACACAATGGAATATTACTCAGCTATTAAAAAGAATGCATTTGAATCAGTTCTAATGAGGTGGATGAAACTGGAGCCCATTATACAGAGTAAAGTAAGTCAGAAAAAAACCAATATGGTATATTAACACATATATATGGAATTTAGAAAGATGGTAACAACGACCCTATACACGAGACAGCGAGACACAGATATGAAGAAAAGACTTTTGGACTCTCTGGGAGAAAGCGAGAGTGGGATGATTTGAGAGAATAGCATTGAAACATGTATATTACCATATGTAAAATAGATGACCAGTCCGAGTTCGATGCATGAAGCAGGGCAGTGAAAGTTGGTACAGCCCAGAGGGATGGGGTGGGCAGGGAGGTGGGAGGGGGGTTTGGGATGGGGAACACATGTACACCCATGGCTGATTCATGTCGATGTATGGCAAAAACCACCACAATATTGTAAGGTAGTTAGCCTCCAATTAAAAGCCAACCAACCAAACAAACAAACTTCTGGCTTCCATTTTCTGTTTTGGGGTTGCTCCAAGCTTAAAGGACATATCTGTTTTGGTCACACCTTCTGTGCTGCTAATTTCCTGAGATAAGCCTAAGAGTCCTCTTTGCCCTATACTTTTGAAAAGTCAAACAGGAACCAGAGTGGGTCCTGGGAAAATCAGACAGGAAGAGAGGCTCATGCAGGGCCGCTCATCGCAGTGGCAGGGGTACCAGTCACGTGAAATGTAATGTGAATGGTGTGCCCTGGAGCTGCTTCTGTGAACACTTGCCTCCCCCATCTCAGTGGTCACTCCTGTGCAAAGGGGCTGCCAGGTCTCCAAGATTAGAGAGAGGATGGGGACTTAGAACCATAGCCTTGGCAGTGTTTGCAGCAACCTGCAGTGTATTGGATGGGTGACTATGCCTCAGGGCTCTGCAGTGGGGACAGTCAACAGGAAAAACGCAAATCTAGGCATACTTTACCATCACTTACAGTCATTGTCTTGATATCTTTTTTATCTTGTTATCAGCCTTAGGCAGCCAGCCCATGGTAGATCTTCAACAAGTGATGGGGAAGGACTCGCTGGATGACCACAGCTCATCCTACATAATTCCTCTTACATAGTTATACACGGTAAGAATCATCAGTAAGGTAAGAAGACTTAAGGATACATTCAGATATTTCATGCCTACTGATGGACTGGGTTTTCTGCTTTTGCTCTCACATATTGCATTTTCTTGACAAAGGTCCATATAGTCAAAGCTATGGTTTTTCCAGTAGTCATGTAGGGATGTGAGAGTTGGACCGTAAAAAGGAGGCTGAGCACCGAAAAATTGTTGCTTTCGAACTATGGTGCTGGAGAAGACTTTTACAGAGACTCTTGGACAGCAAGATCAAACTAGTCAATTGTAAAGGAAATCGACCCTGGAAGGTTTGGAAGGACTGATGCTGAAGCTGACGTTCCAACACTTTGGCCACCTGATGCCAAGAGCCAGCTCACTGGAAAAGACCCTGATGCTGAGAAAGACTGAAGGCAAGAGGAGAAGGGGACAACAGAGGATGAGATGGTTGGATGGCATCGCTGACTCAAAGGACATAAGTTTGAGTAAGCTCAGGGAGATGGTGAAGGACAGGGAAACCTGGTGTGCTGCAGTTCAGGGGGTCACAGAGTCAGACACGACTTAGTGACTGAACAACAAGTCCCATTTTAAGCATTTTAAAAAGAACATAAACTTTAGAATCATTTTCAGATTCTGGCTTTATAACTTGTATGGCCTTGCACAAGTTCTGAGCCACATTTTCCTCATCTGAAAAATGGAGATAATGTTACTTAGCATAGATGCTTGCATGCTAAGTCACTTCAGTTGCGTCCATACCTCTTGTGACCCTATGGACTGTAGCCCTCCAGGCTGCTCTGTCCATGGAATTCTCCAGGCAAGAATACAGGAGTGGGTGGTCATGCCCTCCTCCAGGAGATCTTCCCGATTCAGGGATCGAACCTGTGTCTCTTATGTCTCCTTCATTGGCAGGCGGAATATTTACCACTAGTACCACCTGGGAAGCCCAGCATGAGTTGCTTTGTAGTTATTATTATGCTTATTATTATCTGTCCTCAAAACCTGCATCTTTGCCTCCTTTGTGTCCAGCACCTAGTTATCCTTTCCCACTGTGTTTGATTTCTCACAGACTTTTGGTATGACTGTGGTATGCCACTGAATTTCTAGTTTTCATCCTGACATTCTGGATCTGTACTGTCCAGTATGGTAGCCACTAACCAGCTGTAGATGGTTAAACTTTGAATTAATTAAATCAAGAGTTAAGCGCTAGGCATCCTTCAAGTGCTCAATGGACACATACAGTTCGTAACTACCACGTTGGACAGCACAGCTCTGACATATTCCATTACTGCAGAAAGTTCTGTAGTTCTGTGATGCCCTAGATACTGTTCTCTCTGACATCGGGACCATCACAGATTGAGCCCCCCAGGAAACAGACTCTGTGGCAGAGATTTCCATTCGGGAAATTGACTGGGGAGTGGCCTTGGGAACCAGTCCGGGAGTGAGGGATGTAAGATCAAGCAAAGGGCAAGGCTGAACTCTGAAGCAGCCAGAGGGGGCCTCGGTGTGTCTCAGGGAGAGCTCTGAACCTGCGATGGCTCTTCAGAAATACCTGAAATGGAGGGAAGCGTGCCACATCTCTGTCCCCTTCTCCCACAGTCATTGGATACTGGCTGACCCACGCGCCTCCTGAGGAAGAGGCATGTCCTTGGGGAATCAGATTTCTTCTAATAAGGGGGAGCCCCAGGGAAGGGACTCAGCTGTGAGCTGTCAGATGCCAGCACTGCTAGCAGCTGAGGAGCAAGTGTCCCCGTCCCGAAGGAGCAGTGGGCTGGCTCAGCAGTGTCCCCTGCGCGGCCCTGTTGGAGCTTTGATGCCCTCTCACATTGTAGATCTTTGGAGATCTTTGCTCGGGGCTTCTGGCTCATCAGCTCCTTTCTGTGGCTCTTCCTGTCCAGTGTAACACATCTGATGGGCACATAAATGAGAGCGTTTTTCTGAGATTCAACATTGTTTCTATCTTTCAAACAATGGCACTAATTAAAGCCTAAAGCAAGCGATTTTGGAGCCATATATATGTTATCTCTTCAGGTCTTAATCTTCTCACCTTTAAAATGAAAAGAAAAGGTGGAGTGAATGGAGAACAACCGTGCAGCTAGGCTGGCATCCGCTGTCGTCTTCTGCAGTCCACTGTGCACTGCTGAGCACAACAGTTGTCTTTGGGTCACTCTGATTATAAGTAATAGAAAGCAACTCAAGTTAATCTAAGCAAGAAGGAAATTTATGAGAAGGACACTAGTGTATCTCATGAAATCCAAGGGCAATCCGGCTGGAGTCCCATCCATGCTCTTATACCAACTGTCACGTTAGGTAGAACCACTCCTCCCCCCACCAGCATACTCACATGTGGAAAGACCCCTGTTAGTACTGGACTCTTGGCTACTTCCCACCCCTTCACTCACTCCTCCTGGGGGAAGGGCGACTTCTCTAATTGGAGAATTTGGAAGAATAAATTGGGCATATTTGGCTTACCCTCTTTTGGGGATCTGTCTGCTTGCTGAGAATATACATTTTGCTCTGCTTCTTCATCCTGTGTGTTTTAAGATGCCTGAAAGGTGCTTTAGGGAAGTGCTATGGTGGTCCAGCACTGACTGACAGGAAGGGTAGTTCTGCCTAACCTGAAGTTAGGAACTGGGAAGCCAACTTGGTCATATACCTAAAGCTGTGGTCGCTAAACTGTATCATAGATAAAGGGGTGTTTTGATTTCAGTGTATATCCCATGTCTCCTCCTTGACTCAGAACTCAGGCAGGGAAGATGGATCTTTGTATTGGGCCTTTTCCAACTCCATTGCATCTCTCTTCTTTCCATTTACTTCAGTTAAGCTTTTTCTGATTTTTTCATGAACATGGAAGACGAATGGATTCACATTCTTCAATTCCAAAGCCACTTGCAAACACTGACTGGTAGCCTTTCAATCTCAATTCCAAATTCATGAGATAAGAATATCTGATTGACTTAACTTTGGTCAGATGCTCATCTTTGGTTGAGAAAACTGGGCACGACTAGGGAAGGTGAGTAGGTAAGCTTCCATATTATCAGTTCAGTTCAGTCGCTCAGTCATGTCTGACTCTTTGCGACCCCATGGACTGCAGCACACCAGGCTTCCCTGTATATCACCAACTCCCAGATCTTGCTCAAACTCATGTCCATCGAATCGGTGGTGCCAACCAACCATCTCATCCTCTGTCATCCTTTTCTCCTGCCGACAGAAGATGAGATGGTTGGATGGCATTACAACATTAAAAGCTCATATATTATAGAAACGACTTTTCTGGGTGGCAAACTAGCTGTCAGAGAGTGAGTTGTGACTTCCAAAAGCAGTCTTTTTTTCTTTTCCATTTATTTTTATTAGTTGGAGGCTAATTACTTTACAATATTGTAGTGGTTTTTTGCCATACATTGACATGAATCAGCCATGGATTTACATGTGTTCCCCATCCTGATCCCCCCTCCCACCTCCCTCTCCACCCGATCCCTCTGGGTCTTCCCAGTGCACCAGCCCTGAGTACTTGTCTCATGCATCCAACCTGGGCTGGTGATCTGTTTCACCCTTGATAATATACATGTTTCGATGCTATTCTTTCGAAACATCCCACCCTCGCCTTCTCCCACAGAGTCCAAAGTCTATTCTGTACATCTGTGTCTCTTTTTCTGTTTCGCATATAGGGTTATCATTTATAATAGCCAGGACATGGAAGCAACCTAGATGTCCATCAGCAGACGAATGGATAAGGAAGCTGTGGTACATATACACCATGGAATATTACTCAGCCATTAAGACGAATTCATTTGAATCAGTTCTAATGAGATGGATGAAACTAGAGCCCATTATACAGAGTGAAGTAAGCCAGAAAGATAAAGACCAATACAGTATACTAACGCATATACATGGACTTTAGAAAGATGGTAACGATAACCAAAGCAGTCTTTTACACAACCATGACAAAGGTTAGGTATTTTGGGCCAATTAAATGTTTTCATTATATTGATTAAAAGGTGGCTTTTAAGTCTGTTCTTGTCATGGTAGTCTTCATGTTTCTGTTGCTATGAATCTATAGTCTTTTGAAACTGAACTTTCAGCTCAGAGCTGTTTACATGCTGAACTCTAGATGGAGCCCTGAGAATCATCTAATTAAATAATTTCTTCAGTCTGTTCCCCCTAAAGGTCACATGCTATTGAAAGTGTTGCTGGGCCATTGTGTGCAAAGGAAAAGATAAAAGGGGAAGGGTCAGTATTTCATGGGACATAGGTCAAGCCAACAGGTAGTACACTGCCATGCAGAAAGCTTTCCCTTTATTTAGAGTCAGATACCACCAAACTTCATACAAATGGTAGCCTTCAATAGCTTTTCAAACCATCAGATAGTCTCTTACTTGAGTTGTGATGCTCCATAATAAAATATATTATCAAACCAGAGCATCCTGTATGCTTTTATTTTGGAGTAACTCATATTTTCTGGAAACCCAGAGCCAGCTCAAAGTAGTTTTCTTTAATAATCATTAAGGTCATCTGACCTATGTCACAGCAAAGGCAGGCTATCGATGATGAGCAACCCTGCTGAGAAATTAATCTTCAATCAACATGTGTATATGTGTCCTCTAGAAGTCACCATTGATATTGTGTGGTTTCTTTTATTGTAGAACCGAGGGGCATGTTACATGTCAAGATGAAATCAATGTGAAATTGATGGGCTGAGAGGAATTTGGTCTTAAGGGCTTTGCAATGGTATAACAATCAGGTTATTCTTTCCCCTGCCTTACTGAACTCTCTTATTTGCAGTAGCAAATTCTCCACGTAAAATTCTATATTTGCTTCCAACATAATTCCTTTTTTTTTTCAAGTGCTCTTAACTTCATCATTATATTTATTTTTGTTTTATTATAACATTGATATATGTTCACTTTTAAAGCTGGTAAAATAAAAGATGAGAAAGATGAAAAATTGTTCATAATCCTACTATTATAACATTTTGAACTGTTTTCTACTAGTTTATTTAAGCTTTCAAAAAATTGAGTTTATTTTATATCTGTAATTTTGTTTCTGCTTTTTCCCTAACTACTATTATAGCAGACATTAATCATATTGTTATAACTGTCCTTTACACCCATAATTTTTAGTGACTGTGGGACCATTCTCCTTTTGTTGGATATTTTGTTTGGTTTCAATATTTACAAAAGGTTGTATAGCTTTAGAACTGTATGGATGATACTACAAATTTGTATATTAGATGTACATTTATATATATGTATATATGTATTTTTTCCCTTCAAATTAATTCCCAGAAGTGGAATTGGAATTATTAGATCAGTGTTTCTTTTTAACATTCTCTTCTTGACTCAGACCCCAAAAGGTTTGCTGGATGCTTGAGAAAGATATGCTTTCTTGGTCTGAGATTTTTTGGGACATATTAAAACATGTTCTCTTCATTTCAGCAGCAGTGATTACGGCCCCTTTTGCTTTGGACTGTTTTGAGATGCTTTCATTCTCCCTGGCCCCTACCCACCAACACTCACAGAAACGCACATGATTTCATCATAGAAAATGGGAAGTTTCTTCTGATCTTGTCTTGGCTGAGAAAGAAATCTCCTGGCAGTTTTGAACACTGTAGTTGAAAATACAGGAGTTCTAAGTGATTTTAAGGTGATTCTTTTTTTCTTCTCTTTGGGCATGCTATACACATTTACTACTGAAATCAGTGACCTCAAATGCCTATGGAGTTACTGGGTTTACAGAAAATTCGTTTAGGTATTCCCATGTTATGGAAAAGCCTGAGCAAACTTTTTGTCCAGCCTGGTATAAACCCTGGGCGGGCCCTCATGGGACGAAGGCGGTCATAGTGGGTTTGGAGTCATGATATCTGGCTCAGACTCTGGTGTTCTGTCACCTTTGTGTCTGTTTCACTCCATGTGAAATACTTCATTTGCTCTCTATGGCCTCATTCAATCCTAATGGTGACCCCCTGGGCTAGCCGTCATCTCTCCCATTATATGGCTGGGAATACTCAGGGTGAGCAGTGACATAAGTGCCTAATGATAGGCTTTAGGAAAATCAGAATTCTGATCCTAGACCTTTGTCATTCCCATTGTCCCGGGCTGTTCTTGTTACCCATGTTTCATTGAATAAGTACATAACCCCTCTGAGTCTTACTCTTTTTTAAGTTGAAGATAATCACACATACCCCACAGGGCTTTTGTGACAATCAGATGAGACAGTTTAAATTGAGTGTGCTACTTAAAGTGGAATATAAGTGTCAGGAATTATGAGTATGCTAATGAAAAAGATGACTAATATTGTTGGTTTTTCTTCCCCCAGGGGGTATTGTTTACTTGCTTGCTCTCTTGATTTTATTTAATTTTGTTACTGAACCAAACTTGGGTCCACTTGGTGGTCTGCTGACGCCAGATGGTGGTGAAGGAAAGTGCATCATTTATTGCAGGGCACCAAGCAGGAGGGAGTCTAGGGCATCTAGTGGTTAAGAGACCTGAACTCCCTGAAAACGTTTTATAAAGACAGGGTGAGGGAGGGGGGTTGCGGAGTGGGTGATCAGCTTGTGGACATTCTTCTGATTGGTTGTTGGTGAGATTATCGGGGGTCAAAATCATCCTCTGTCTGGAGTCTATGTGCTTGTGGGGAGCATACAGTTAACTTCGTCCACCTGGGGGTGAGGGGGTAGGTTTCGGTATTTGTGAACAAGCTCAAAGGACGTGGTTCAGAATATTGTCTGTAGCCCTTGAGGAGGAGCTGAAAGTCTCTGACTTTGTATAATGGCTAAACTATTGTTATTTTGTCTTGCTTGACTGTTTTTCTGCCTAACTGCACTTCCTCACTCCTCTGATTCAATTTATTCTTTGACCAAAGTTTTCCTACAGACAAAAAACAGGTAGAGGACATGGGGATGATCCTGTTCTGGGAAGGTCCCATAGGGCCTTGCTTGGTTACAGTTTTATTTTTTAATTGTGTATAGTTGATTTAGGCTCCCCTGGTGGCTCAGTGGTAAAGAATCCACCTGCCAATGCAGGAGACCCGGGTTTGAACTCTGAGTCGGAAAGATCTCCTGGAGAAGGGAATGGCAACCCACTCCGGTATTCTTGCCCGGGAAATCCCATGGACAGAGGAGCCTGGTGGGCTACAGTCCATGGGGTGCAAAGAGTTGGACATGACTCAGTGACTGAACAATGACAACAGTATTTGATTTATAATGTTGTATTAGTTTCAGCTGTATTGCAAAGCGATTCAGTTGTGCATATATTTATGTATATACATGTGTATATTGTTTTTCAAATTCTTTTCCCTCATAGGTTATTATAGGTTATAATGTCTACTTACATTGGCTCATATAGGCTTCTAAAAATTTTGAGATTTAATTTTTTAGTTCCGATTTTACAAGTTTTCATTTTATTTGTTTTCTTTTAAAAATTTTTTCCTCTAGTAAGTTTCAAGGAAATGAGATGCAAAAGCAGTTAATAATTAATTGTTAAGGTACTGGATTAAAGCAGAGCAAGAGGTTTCAGTTCTTTTAATGTAAGTTTCCCTGTCTCATCACTATTGACATTTCTGGGTGGGATAATCCTTTGCTGTGGGAGCCTTGCCTGCGTACTGTAGGAGGTTTATAGCATTCCTGGTCTCTGCCCACTAGATGCCATTGGCACCCCCATCCCAATTTTGACAATGACAAGTATCTGCAGATATTGCCAAATGCCCCTTGAGAATAGGGTATGTGTTTGTTCCCATTTAAAAATTACTACTTTAACAGAATGTCTGTCTCAAGAGATGCAAATTTTATTTACTGGGATCTTGGTTTGAGTGTTTTTATTCCTTATTATGTCAAAGGTGTAATGTAGGAGAGTTAATTCTGCAAAGGAAACTATGTTTAGCATTTATTGCCTCTAGCAGGTTGCCTTCAAATTTTTGCAGCCTTGTTATTAGATGAACATCACTGTTGTCCTGATTGCCCAGACACTTTTCACTGACTGCCAATACCAAATCCGAGCACAAGAAGCAAGAAATAAAGAAAATAAATATCCACACAGTTATAATGAGAAGCTTGTTCTGGAAATAACAGCTCCTGTAAAACTTCCCATTTTTATTACCATTTTTGATCTCAAGAATGGATTTGTCTTGTGCCATTTTCAGTTCTCATTACCATCACTGTCACAAGAGGGAAGGAGCTAAATTGCAGTGTGGAGGATAGTCTGTCTCATGCAATCGTGTGGGGGCCCTGCTCTGACCTTATGTTATTCCAGAGCGACGAGGAGGCACCGTCCCTGACCAGTGAAGATGCAGCACTCTGGAGAGATCGAAGGCCACGGAGGCCTGAGTGGTGTGCAGTTTAGCCCCGGAGGTTCTGTTTAGCATTGTACAATGCAGCTGCTCCATCTGTCCAGAGAGCAGTATGGTGCACTCGGAGGGCATCCTCATCCAAGGAAAGAGGAGGCCAAGAAGAGACGTGATTGTCTCACCTACAATGTGCCATCGGACTAAGAGCTTTACATGCGTCTGTCCACATAATCTTTACACCAAATGTATGATATAAGTATTAGTATATCTAGCTTTTTTACTCCAGGAATTAAAGTAACTTGTCTAAGTTCAGGTTGAGCTTGGAGATTCAGATCATGGATTGAAAAATCTCTGTTTTTACTAACTCTGAGCACTTAATATTACTGAATTTTCAGATCTTCTCAGCTCATAGGAGGCTCAGTTCTTATTTTCCTGGTTGAGATTCCAAGAGATTTTGTCACCTAAGTTCTTCTGACTCTAGTTAAAATTACAGTGAGTTTCTCATCCTT
Source organism: Cervus canadensis (assembly GCF_019320065.1). NCBI lineage: Eukaryota > Metazoa > Chordata > Mammalia > Artiodactyla > Cervidae > Cervus > Cervus canadensis. The sequence continues at coordinate 54,458,813 of NC_057399.1, forward strand.
CTGACCCAGTGGGCTTGGACCAGAACATCTGGCTACACTGGTCTTGCCATTCTCTGAACTTCCCATTCACTTAGTCTGTCCTGTTCATTGTCTAAATCCACCAGGGACTCTCTAGTCCTCTCGTGTGGCTGCTTCTGTAGTGTATGCCCATTTCCCCACAGACCGTAAGCTCCTTAAAGGTAGAGGTGATGCCTCATACTTGGAAGGCAGTGTAGCTTACTGGTTTAGAGCACAGACCCTGAAGGTAGACTGCCTGGGTTCAGATACCGTCGTTTCCACTGTATCAGGCAGGGTAGGCTGGAGTGTGTGTCATTAACAGACAACCCTGGACTGTGTGGAGGCTTGATACACTCAGCAAAAGTGTGTTTTTTGCTTGTGGTAAGTGGCCCATTCAGGTTGGTAGGAGGCCTATAAGCATCATAGTCACTCAGAAACGTGGACCGGTGGAGGCTCCATCCCAGTACCTCCTCAGTGATCACCAAGCCAGGGCACAGAGAACCTGACAGATCACACCCTGGCTCACAGAGGTTCTGTGTGTGTGTGTGTGTGTGTGTGTGTGTGTGTGCTATGTCACTTCAGTTGTGTCTGACTCTTTGCGATCCTATGGACTATAGCCTGCCAGGCTCCTCTGTCCATGGGGTTTTCTGGGCAAGAATACTGGAGTGGGTTGCCATGCCCTCCTCCAGGGGATCTTGCCAACCCAGGGATCAAACCCGTCTCTCTTACCTCTCCTCCATCGGCGGCTGGGTTCTTTACTCTAGGGCCGTCTGGGAAGCCCCCAAAGAGTTTCAAGCCACGTTAAATTCTATCACTGCTCTGAGTAGATCAGAGGTATTTGCAAACAGCTCAGGTCTTCTGTAATTTCTTACTAGCAGTGAAACTTGAGGCACGTTGTTTCAAATTTTTTGTGCCTATTTCCTTTTATTTAAAATGTGGGTAATAGTAGTACTTAGCTCTTGTGAGAATCAAGTGTGACACATATGTAAAGTGCTTAGCATGGATGGCGTCCAGCTCATTGCTGATGCGGTAGAGTGTTGGCTGGTGCTCCTTGTAAATACTTAAAGTCAGAGCTGCTTGCTTGTTTCTTTTTATTCACATCTCTACCTGGGAATCCGAAATCCTGAAGGTACCAGCCTTGGCATGCTTCTGGGATGACATCTTGATAGAGTTACTTTCTGATCTTCTTTCATCTCTTATTCATGTAGGGACAGACATTTCCACCAGTGGTTGTGTGTGCTGTTCCCTTGCCTTATAGCTTAGCTTTCTTCTGAAAAATCGATTTTACTGCAAAGGCTCGGCTATCGCTTTTCCACTGCAGCGCCTACCCCACCTTTCACAGAAAATGGCATTCTAAACAATGGTTGATAGTTCAGAAGCATAATTACCTTTTGAAAATAAACGTCACCAAGTTTATTTGGTGAAGGGCCAAGTTAAATATCTGCTCAGGTTTGGTTTACAGATTTTTATTCTTTTGGTGGCTCAGATGGTAAAGAATCTGCCTACAATGTAGGAGACCCAGGTTCGATCCTTGAGTCTGGAAGATCCCCTGGAGAAGGGAATGTCAGCCCACTCCAGTATTCCTGCCTGGAGAATTCCATGGACAGTGGAGCCTGGCGGGCTACAGTCCATGGCATTGCAGAGTCAGATACAACCGAGCAACGAACACACACATTCTTATTTTCTGGATAGACTCCCCTGAATAACTTACTGGATCCTTAGCACTTTTGGGAAGGAGTTTTTAATTGGCTCAAACTACTGTGCTCAGCACTGCTTTGGGGCCTGGGTAGGGTGGAGTGGGTGGGCGGGGAAGCATAGGATTAGCAGCTGCAGAGACCTGACGTAACTTTCAGGCTTTCCATCAGAAAGTATTAGCGCTAGTTAGGAAAAAGAAAAAAAACAAGTTTTAGAAAAGCTGCCTAGAATAATAAAAAATGGGCTCTATTCTAATAGAGAAGAAATGTGGTTTGGCATTAATAAGGGAGTGGATAAGATTCAGTGTAACCAGAAAAGTGCAGCTTCCAGCCTCATCCTGTGATCAAAGCTAATGTGTTCTTCTGAGTGGTTAGCTGCTCAGATATTTGCTTTAGCACACCTACCAGGGGGCCTCAGTGAAGTTTTTTTCTTTCTCTGCAGGAAGGATGGTAAATAGACCTTTGATCCAATGGTCAGTGTCTGTTTACATGATGTCTCCAGCTTTGTCTTTCTAAATCCACAGAGCCTCCTTCCATTCTATTTAGGGCTCCACCTAGCCCACAGGAAGCAGGGGTTGCACTTGGTGTTTCTTGCTGACACACCCTGCCTTGAAGCAAGCCTTAACCTGATTCAGCTGGTGGTTTTTTCTGTAGCTGATTCTAATTCCTCTGGGATGTTGCCCCCCTGTTCACTTCCCTTTCGGTCATCTTTTGTACCCTGTCCTCTCTCACCATTTCTCTTGATCTGTACTGGTCTAGCTTGGATATCAGATTTTGCTTGAGTGTCGTTCAGCTCAGCAGGCTAGGTATTATTTTGTTCTGTTTCTTGATGGAGGAAAATAAGATAAGACTAAAGCAAAAGAGTGGGCTTCCCAGGTGGTGCTAGAGGTAAAGAATCTGCCTGCCAATGAGGTATGCACAAGAGATATAGGGTTTGATCCCTGGGTTGGGAAGATCTCCTGGAGCAGGAAGTGGCAACCCTTTCCAGTATTCTTGCCTGGAAAATTTCATGGCTAGAGTCTGGCGGGCTACAGTCCATGGGGTTGCAAAGAGTTGGACACTACTGAGCGTGCGCGCGCGCGCGCACACACACACACACACACACACACACACACACACACACACACACAGAAAATTCCATGGCTAGAGTCTGGCGGGCTACAGTCCATGGGGTTGCAAAGAGTTGGACACTACTGAGCGCGCGCGCGCGCACACACACACACACACACACACACACACACACAGAAGGTGTGGGTATCTCAGCGTAGCTTCTGTGCTTGGTGCTCTCCACACACACACACACACACACACACAGAAGGTGTGGGTATCTCAGCGTAGCTTCTGTGCTTGGTGCTCTCCAAGTCCTATGTGTTGGATCTGCACTGGAAGTTAGGACTCACCAGTGGCTAAGTCACCCACTGACAGAGGTTTGACAGGGCTGATGGCCTTGGAGTTACCTGTCTACATACGGCATTTTGATTAACATAGCAACCCAATGAAGTGCTTACCATTATTATGTCCGCTTTACAGATAGGAAAAAGGAAGCTTGAAGAAGCTGAGGGATTGCCAAGGTCGTACAGATTTGACTCCAGAAAGTCAGATCCTGAAGTCTGTCATAAAAATGAATGTTTGTGTCTCCTACAAAATTCTCATGTTGAAACCTCATCCCTGGTGTGAGGGTATTTGAAGGTGGGGCGTTGGGAGGTGATTAGATCATGACGCAGAGCCCTCGTGAATTAAAAGAAACCTGAGAAGGCTGGAATTAGTGCCCAAATAAAAGAAACCTGAGAAGGCGCTCGTGACCCTTTAGTGACGTGAGGACCTGGCAAAAAAGATGGCCATGTGTGGATCAGGAAGCGGGCTCTCGCTGGACCCCGAGTGTTCAGACATCTTGATCTTGGACTCCCCAGCCTCCAGAACTGTGAGAAATAACTTTTGTTATTTTGTTGTATCAACCCCGTCAGCCTAAGACAGAGCCCGAGCTCTAAACCACCTGCTGATGAGATGTTAGCCTCTTTGGGTCTTAGTGTCTTCCCATGCAAAATCATTCAGTTAACCTGAGGTTTCTCAATCATAGCACTATTGATATTTTGGCCAGATAATTCTTTGTCATGGCATTTATCTTGTATACTGTTAGGCATTTAGCAGTATTCTCGGCTTGTACCCACCAGATGCCAACAACTCCCCCGCCTCCCTCGCCCAGTTGTGATAAAGAAAAATGTCTCCAGCTTTGCTGAATGTCCTAGCTGGGGCGAGTTGGGGGGTGGTGCAAAACTGCCCCTGGCTGAGAACCACTTGGCCTCAATAATTTCCATGGTACTTTCCAGAATGGTCTATCGTTCAATGTGTGTTTCTCTGGTTTCCCTTTGTTAGTCTTCTCCTACTTTTGTGTTCCTGTTTATCCTTCTGTAAGTTAGGGATAATTAGAGTGCCCACCTTCACATATAGTTGTTTTGAGGATGAAATTCTGTAATGGTGCTCGGTCCTAAGGACAGTCTTTGGCACATTCAAGTGTTTGATAAAACCATCTGTGTTGTTGTTAAAATGCTTGTCCCTATGAGTTCAGATTAACCTTGTCTCCACCTTATCAGAGACAAGCTCTGTCCCAGCTCACTGTGAGGCGAGAGGAGAACAACACAGCCATTCTGGAGACCTAAAGGAAGCCCTCCTCTGTCCTCTCGGCCTGCAGCCCCTTTGCAGTATTGCAGGCGAGAGGTTCTTGTGGTTTGGGGGCAGACTTTAAGTGGAGTCAATAAACTGTAGCAAGTCACTCTCCTTTCAGTCAGATTTAGGTAGTGGCTTATCTCATGTGACCAATCCTGCTGTTCGTCCTCTTCACTAAGAAAACCCTCTGCTGCTTTCCATCTGTGACTTCTGAAGAGGCTGATGGGTTTCCCTCATTTAAATATGGCACAGATGCATTTTTAAGAACCCATTCCACCTGAAGGGAGTGGAACTGACCGACTCCGACCTTGAACGTTCATTTGATAGACCGATGCTCTGTGGAGCTTGGCGAGGCCGTTTTTCAACCCACCCTGGAGCATTTCCTGTTTCCTTCCTTGGTTCTATTTTAGACTCCTACTTTAGATACTACCTGCCACTGAGGCCAGAAATTATCTTCCCCAGAGAGGAAACTAAGAATATTTTTCTTCTGCAAAGTTTTAAGATCCTTCTCCCTTCCCCTTCATAACCAGACATATGAGATGTCCCCATTTGCCTGAAAGATATTTATAGCTTTGCCTTCTGCTTATCTTCCATACTGCAGCCATTGGGTCAGCTATCTCTTTAGCCAAAATCATTTTGGTTTAGAATGGATACATGTATATGTATGGCTGAGTCTGGGCTTTCCCGGTAGCTCAATGGTAAAGAATCCACCTGCAATGCAGGAGCCACAGGAGATGCGGGTTCAATCCCCAAGTTGGGAAAAATCCCTGGAGGAGGGCATGGCAACATACTCCAGTATTCTTGTTTGGAGAATCCCATGGACAGAGGAGCCTGGTGGGCTGCAGTCCATGGGGTCGCAGAGAGTCAGGCCCGACTGAAGTGACTGAGCTCACACGTGGCTGGATTCCTCCGTTGTCCCCCTACAACTCTCATGGTGTTGCTAGCTGGCTTTACTCCAATATAACAGGAAAAGTTTAAAAAAGAAGGGAAAAGATCTCTTTTGGGGAATGAGGCCTTGTGAGTGGTTGAACTGGGCCAGAAGTCTCCTTTGAAGCCATAGTTTCCCTTGCCTGTTGACCTTTTGAGGTACTGCTTCCGGAGACAGCTTCAGGTACCTTCTACCTTTCTTGCAGTATCTCGCCATCTTGTATCCTTTACAGTGTCTGTTCTACCCTCCTCATTAGCCTTTTTCTCTCCTTCTCACTCTCGTATGAACTTCATTTACCATCCATAGGAGGAAGAGGCAGAGAGGTGTGTTTCCTACTGCCGCCTTGCCCAGAGGGAACTTGTAGGCAAAGGCACTTCTCACAAAGATTTACTCCACTGACCGTTGGATCTTGTCACGGAATTGAGTATTGGCAGGGGTGGATATCAAGTGTGCTGGGTTAAATGTTAGTAATTTTAAGAAATTAGAGCATTTCTCAGACTTTTGAATATGATAATATGAATTATGAATTTCCAAGAAGAAAGATGACAAATTCAATTTCTCAAATTTATTGCATATCCCTCCTTTTTACAGCAGAGGATCTTACAGTGTTTGATGCAACACATTTTGGGAAGCACTGTTCCAGGATATTGTACTTGTATTCTAAATGCTCCTTGAAGTTCTATATTTTTGATATTTTAAAACTAAAATTTTCTTTCTTTGTAATCAAACAGTGGACCTTCTGATGGCTATAAAGAACATGAATTTACAAAAACACAGAAAGCATAGCCTAGGTAGGATTCCTTCTTGAAGAGTATTAAAGAACACAATGCTTTGTGTTACTGATGTAATAAATGAGATGAACTTAATGAGGATACACCTGTGGAAAGCATTTTACTTCCTTAATGATGACTTTAAAAAGGCAAGAGCAGTGCTGACTCGCCCACCTCTCACTATGTCTTGTATAGACACAACTTTCCAGGCACTTTGACTTAAAAAGCACCGTAGTTCCCCTGTACCCACAGTTCTGCTCTCTGTGGTTTTAGTTACCTGTGGCCAACTGCCTTCCTAAAGTTATTAAGTGGAAAATTCCAGAAATAAACAAGTCATAAGTTTTAAATTGCATGACACCCTGAGCAGTGTGATGAACTGTCCCTCAGTCCTGCTCAGTCCTGCCCAGGACACGAATGATCTTTCTGCCCAGAGCATCCTGCTCATTATTCCCTTAGTAGCCATCTCAGTTATCAGATTGACTGTCGTGGTACCATAGTGCTTGTGTTCAGATAACTCTCATTTTATTTAATAATGGCCCCAAAGCACACAGGTTCGATCCTTTTCTTGGGAAGATCCCCTGGGGAGGGCATGACAACCCACTCCAGTATTCTTGCCTGGAAAATTCCATGGACAGAGGAGCCTGATGGGCTACAGTCCATTGGGTTGCAAAGAGTTGGACATGACTGAAGCGACTTAGCACCAAAACGCCAAGAGTACCGGTGCTGGCATTTGAGATGTTCTCTTACTGTGCCTGTAAATGAAACCTTACCATTGGTATGTATGTGCAGCAAAAAACATAGTATATATAGGGTTCAGTGCTATTTGCAGTTTCAAGCATCCATTGAGGATCTTGGAGAGTAACCCCTGTGGAGAAGGAGAAATTATTGTAGTGTCATTTAGAGTAATTAAGACTATGTATATATGTATTTTTAAAATCTGATTTAGGGTAATGTAAACCACAGGTTCAATGTCACCTCCAGTTCAGCCTTCTCCCTTCTCTCCAGCAGGCTGGAGTGTGGCCTGGGGACCTCTAATGGGGCATGTGGTGTGATTGTTCTTCTTTGCTATCTCCTGTTCTCTTATTTCTCTTGTGTATCCTTCTAAGTCTCATAGATTTGGAGGAAGGAGAAAGAAGACTGGAGAAACAAAGGCAAAGGTCTTTTGCTTTGTCTTATTGCCACTTGCATGTTGCTTGTTGTTATTTATGCTTTCCACGATGGGTGTCTAAATTCTGGCTCTTTTTGTCTTGGGCATTGATGGATATTCCGCAGGCTGACTGGACCACCGCAGTGCACCCAGTAAGGGCAGTGCACTTTCTAACCAATTTCCTGTATCTACTGCCACTGCTGGTGGTGGACCCAAATCTTGGACTGCTGGCCAGAGTACTTAAAAGGTGGCCTGTTTATCTTCCAAGGCATCCACTTAGTTCTCAAGAAATTGATGCAGCCTTACTGGGCAATCTGTCTTTGCTATGCCATCAAGGCTTCTCCAGCCTGACTCAGAATTCTCAGATGAAAATACTTTCAGAATTGTCCAGATGAGAGGCAGATCCATTGTGGCTGTGAAATTTCAGTGGACACATATCAAAGTCTCATGAAAACTTCTTTATCCCCCTTCATTCAGGTGGCTGCACTGGTTTAGTTCTGCAAGTGTCTGCAGCTCAGCAAACATCTAGATGACCTGAGTAAGGCCAGCCTCCTTTCATACAAGGCTGTCAATCTGTGGACACGTTTTTGCACCCTTCTTTTTTAATTTCTGAGGGGGGAAGGCACTCTTTATCCTCCCCAAATAGAGGAGGGACAAGCAATCCATTGCACTTTCACCTCAGGAAAATCTTCTGCCAATTCTCTTCTATTGCCTCTTGGAATTTCTAGTTTTCCCTTATTGAGACAATTAGGTAGGTGTTGGGATTAATAATCATTGGGGCAGTTCTATTATTTTTATTATGGATAAAACTAGCATTCTTTTTTTTAAGAAAGTGATGGGGCATGAAATCTTTGTTATATAGTTTATTTTGTTACAAACTTACATAATTTAAATTTCAAAGGTGGTTATATATAATTATCAGCTCATAAAATTCCTGAAATGTTAGCAGTTAGCTCTTATGAGCTTGTGAGCTGGCTTCAGCATACCACTGCCTACGTGAGTTTTTAAATTAATTTTTATTGGAATGTAGTTGATTTGCAATGTTATGTTTCTGCTGTATAGCAAAATGAGTTGGTTATACATACACATATATCCACTCTTCTTTAGATTCTTTCCCCATATAGATTATTACAGACTATTGAATAGAGTTCCCTGTGCTATATAGTAGGTTTTTATTAGTTATCTATTTTGTGTATTTTAGTGTGTGAAATTAGCATTTTTTCTTAGTGTTAACTTACAGTCTATTGAATTGCAATAGACAACCGGAAAAGATTTAGTTTCTCAATGCAAATATTCTTTATAATATTTTCTTTTGTTTGTGTTAAGTAATTTCTAAAACAATTTCTATTGCCTGACAGTCTTTTGTTCTTAGAGTTATCGCAATGTGAATACCTGCCTCATTCATATGCTCTTTTCTTGTGCTCTTTACCCAGGAGTGGCACTTCTAGGTTAAAGGGCATTAAGGACTCCCCAGCTCTTGCCACTTGATGGCTAAAGCGCAGAGTAAATGACTGCTAAGTGCTTAGAAGGGAGTTTATTAAACTTTTGAATAACACCACAGTGTACATGCACAGGAGCTAGAATAGTAAGCACTTAGTGGATTTTATATTTAATTTCAGTGAATGAAATGGTCTAATTAAACAATTCTAGGTAATCATTTTTAATTTTAGCTACCTAGAGCTGTATCACCGCACCAGTTCTGTGACCTGGTTGGGCTGGTTTCCCATGAAGTGTTAGTCACTTGGTCGTGTCCTGCTCTTTACCACCCCATGCACTGGAGCCTGATAGGCGCCTCTGTCCATGGAATTCTCCAGGCCAGAATGCTGGAGTGGGTAGCCTTTCCCTTCTCCAGGGGATCTTCCTGACCCAGGGATCAAACCTGGGTCTCCTACACTGCAGGCAGATTCTTTACCTCTGAGCCACAGGGAAGCCCGTGTTGTTGGCTTGGTCTCAGGCAGTGTCATTTTCTGCTGGCTTCTCCAACTGTGAGTCACTCCCTTACTTCTCCCACCCCCCACTCCCCAGCTGTCTCCTTGGGTAACATCAAACTGTTGATTTTAACACATTTGGTTAGCATTTAGCTGGGCCCAGGGAACTCTGGGTTAACTTCTAAAATGTGTTTATGATGCAAAGGTATATTTCGTAAGCCTTTCACTCAGGGGAGGAATAAAAAGGTATAGAGGTTTGAGGTTTTAAATAGTCGCCATCCCAGAAAAGCACGGAAACCAGACAAATAAGTAACACAGGTGTTCAAAGGAACGCAAAGCCCACAGCTCTGGTTCCTCTTGAGTTGGGGGCTAACATTGTTTTGCCTTCACTCAGGCTGGGCTGTCTACTGGGAAAGCGGCTCAAATACCTATCAGGCAGGAACCCCTGAAGTGGACAACACAAGAAGCGCCTTTTATGAAGGCGCTGATTTTCAAGTGTTCCAGGCTCCTGGAGGTATGTTGTCATTTCTGAAGCATTCACAACATGCAATGGCAAGAAAGACAGCCTTTGTTTGCTCTATTTAAGGAGGAAAATTGAGATGCAGCTGGGAGAAGCAGGAAGCATCCAGTCAGCAAGATAGCAAGGAGAATTTATATTACATGGCAGCCTGTGGATGTGTTTGCTTTAGGACAGACACAGTGCTGCCTAAGCAAGGCAGGATGTAAATGATTTTTAAAAAAGCAAGTGTTAACCCATGTTTTGACTGGAGGTGGTGCCCTGTGAACCTGGGTATTCAGTAAACAGTCTGAATGAATGGGGGCTCTAGTCCAGAGCCTGATGCAGAGTAAGCCCTCAGTACAGGTCTTTGACTGTCTTGCTTGCTGTTTTGTAGCATTCCCAGCTTGGCATACAAGGAGGATAATAAAGTACATGTGTTGTGCTAAGTCGTGTCTGACTCTTCGTGACCCCATGGACTGTAGCTCACCAGGCTCCTCTCTCCTTAGGATTTCCCAGGCAAGAATACTGGAGTGGGTTGCCATTTCCTACTCCAGGGGATCTTCCCGACCCAGGGATCAAACCCACATCTTTTGCATCTCCTGTATTGGCAGTTGGAATCTTTACCACTGAGCCACCTGGGAGGCCAATAAAGTACATAATGATAGAAAAGCTTTTCCATTATCCTAACTGCAGTTCCGCTTATAGCAGGATATAAGGAAAATTCATGGGATTCCATTATTTCCAGTGAACCACTTCATCCCTGATCATCAGATGTCAGTGACATTCAAGAGGCCTTCAGAGCTCTGTGAGTTCCTAGTAAAATACAGCACACTCTGCCTCAGCTCATAGCCTCCTCACCTTCTCCCGAAGTGTTAGCTTGTGTCCTCCTGGAAGCAGACTCCAAGATAGAGTTACAAGTGTGACGGATTTATTGTGGAAGATGTCCATGGGAGATAATGGGAAAATAGGCAGACACAGGTAAGGAAAGCCTCAGACCTAGGAACAGTTTTGACACCTGTAGGAAAAGAGGGGAATGGAAGGAGAGTTGGTAGGGAGCCTTAGGCTGTAGGGTGGTCCTGAGATGGTCTTGGCAAGGGCAGTGTGGGGACCTAGACGAAGAGAAGTCCTGAAGTTGACAGGAATGGTCTTTTCTCTAGCACTTCCCCCTTGCTCGGTCTGGCTGGGAGTAACCCACCAAAAGTGTGGTCTTGGGGTGAACACTGCATTGGGTCACTAAGATGAGGCAGCTGGTTGTGAGTTAAAATAAGGTTCTCTTGAGCAGGGGGATCAGAGCAGCTGGCACCCCACGCTGCCATCCATGACACCATCCACTACTTTACCACCTGTGAGATGGATTCTAAAAAGAACCCTGTCGTTAGAATCCACATTCTATCAGACCCAATCATATTATGCTTTATAGTCCTGTTTGCCTCATACACAGTCAAAAGCTTAAGCTTCAGAAAATTTGTTATTATTTCTTGGAGGTATAGTAGTACAACTGATGTTTAACCTTATGTAAGTTTCAGGTGCATAATATAGTGATTTACAATTTTTAAAAGTTACATTCCATTTACATTTATTATAAAATATTGGCTGTACTTCCTGTATTGTACAATATATCCTTGGAGCTTGTTTAGTTTTTACATAATAGTTTGTAACTCTTAATGCTGTGCCCCTATATTAACCCTCCGTTCTTCCGTCTTTCCACAGGTAATCACTAGTTTGTTCTCTATATCTGTGAGTCTGATTTTTTTTTCTGTTATATTCTCTAGTTTGTTTTATTTTTTAGATTATATGTGTACATGATATTGTACAGTATTTGTCTTCTTTGTCTGACTTATTTCACTAAGCATGATAACCTTCCAGGTTCATCCATGTTGTAACAAATGGCAAAAATTTCATTCTTTTTTATAGTTGAGTAATACTCCATTGTGTGTGTAAGTATGCATGTGTATATATCACATCCTCTGTTGTCCACATCTAACACCCATATGGCATTCTTTTTTACTTATTTATTATTATTTTTAAACTTTATATTTTGGGGTGCAGTCAATTAACAGTGTGGTAACAGTTTCAGGTTAACAGAGAAGGAACTCAGCCATACATATTCATGTATCCATTTCCCCTCAAACTCCTCTCCCATCCAGACTGCCACATGACATTGAGCAGAGCTCCCTGTGCTATACAGTAGGTCTTTGTTGGTTATCCATTTTAAATATAGCAGTGTGTACATGTTCATCTCAAAATCCGTAACTATCCTTTCCGCCTTGAAACTGTTAAGTTTGTTCTCTGAGTCTCTTTCTGTTTTGTAAGTAAGTTCATTTGTATCATTTCTATTTAGATTCCACATATAAGGAATGTCATACAATGTTATTTAGTTGGCTGTGTTCGGTCTTAGTTGCAGCCCCTGGGATCTTTTGCAGTGGCATGGGGGCTTTTCTAGTTGTGGTGTGTGGGCTTAGTTGCCCTGCCACATATGGGATCTTAGTTTCCTGACCAGGGGTCGAATCTGCGTCTCCTGCATTGGAAGGTGAATTCTTAACCGCTGGGCCCCCAGGGAGGTTTCCCCATATGGCGTTCTAAATATCTTAATGAGACTCTGACACTATTCCCTGTCCACCCAACCTTTCCACCTGCTCTCTTGACCTCTCAGAGTGTCATGAGCAAAACTGCCCACATCCTCAACTCTTTGAAGAATGTTGTCTTCCCCTTATTCTCACTGAACCTGACTTACCCCAAAGACAGTGCTTCCTTCTCAAGTGGTGATTTTTTTTGTCTCATAAGAATATATCCTGGTTATGGAGGAGAGTGGAGTGGACTAACTGCTTGCTTGTTATTTCTTTCTAAAATACGTTCTCCCTCCTTCCTTTCTCGATGTAGTATCTCCTTTAAAGCAGTGATCCCCAGCCTTTTTAGCACCATGGACTGGTCTCGTGGAAGACAATTTTTCCTGGCTCCCCACGGGAAGTGGCTCTAAATACAGATGAAGCTTCGCTCAGGTACCCACTGCTCACCTCCTGTTGTGCAGCCTGGTTCCTAACAGGTCATGGACCAGCAGTGGTCCACGGCTTAGGAGGTTGGGTACTCCTCCTTTAAAGACACCATCAAATGATACTCCATACTCACTTCCTTCTTACTATCATCTCTCAACCCCAAGGTCACTCTCCTCATTCATAGAAGATTTAGTGCTGTCTTCCTTTTCACCACTACCTCTGTTTTTACTTTTTTTTTTTAACTGGCTGATCTATCCAGTTTTCTAGGTGATCAGGTGGATGAATTATTCCTGCTTCAAGCTAGGGTCAACCTCTCTACTTGGCATTGGATCCTTCCCCTATCTACTCAGGGACATGACTCTTAAAATTATCTCTTCTCTTCTGCATTCAAACTGTGCCCACTTACCACTGGATTATTCCTATCAGCTGGTAAATTTCTTATCTTAATTATATAATAAATAGTAATAAAATAATTATTTTTCATTCTAAAATAAAGCCCCTGTCTTGACTTAACATTTGCCCTAGTTGTCACCCCATCTATTGCTCTCCTTTAAAGCAAAATGCCTCATTTATACCTTGATGTCCTCACGTCTCTCAGCATTCCACATAGTTTTTTATGCCCTTATCTTCTCAATATTTCCTTCACTCAGGTTCAGAATCACCATACTCACTGGCTACCCCTGCTCCATCACCTTTGGTGGCTTCTCCTTCATTTCTTCTCCCTGGCTCTATTGAGATATAGTTGAAAAATAACATTGAGAAAAACAGTATTCATCTTAAGGTGTACAACATGATGATGTGATGTACATGTATTTTGCAAAATGATTAGCACAGTAAGGTTAATTAACACATTCATCACTTTATGCAGTTACCATTTTTTTTGTGTGTGGTTAGTATATTTTATATCTGCTCTCTTTGCAAAGGTGAAGTGTATGATACAGTATTGTTGACTAAATTCACGGTGCTGTGTATTAGATTCCCAGAATTTATTCATCTTATAAATGAAAGTTTGTATCTTCTGACCAAGTTCTCCCAATTTCTTCCACCCTGGAGCTCCTGGCAATTGCCAATCTATTTCTTTGAATTTGACTTTTTTACATTCCACATATAAGTGAGATCATGCAGTGTTTATCTTCCTGTGTCTGACTTATTTCATTTAGCATAATGCCCTCAAGATTTATCCATGTTGTTGCAAATGGCAGGATTTTCTTCTTGTTTATAGCTGAATAGTATTCCATTGTATGCACAGTTGGCCCTCCGTGTCTGTGGTGTCCACATTCAAAGATTCAACCAATCACAGATCTAAATATTTTTTTTTAAATTCCAGAAAGTTCCAAAAAGGAAAACTTGAATTTTACAGTAAACTATTTGCATAGCATTAACACTGTATTTGTGTTTTTATAGAGCATTTATAAGTAATCTAGAGATGCTTTAAAGCAGGGGTCCCCAGCCTCCAGGTCGCAGACCAGTACCTGCCCTCAGATCAGTGATGGCTTTAAATTAGAAATAAAGTCTGTAATAAATGTAATGTACTTGAACCGTCCTGAAACCATCCCCCTCCCCAGGTCTGTGGGAAAATTGTCTTCCATGAAATTGGTCCCTGGTTGGGGACCACTGTTTTAAAGTATACATAAGGATGTGTACATGTTATTTGCAAATACTATGCCATTTTATATAAGGGACTTGAGCATTCTCAGATTTTGGTATCTATCAGTTCAGTTCAGTCTCTCAGTCATGTCCGACTCTGTGACCCTATGGACTGTAGCACACCAGGCTTCCCTGTCCATCACCAACTCCCGGAGCTTGCTCAAACTTATGTCCATTGAGTTGGTGATGCCATCCAACCATTTCATCCTCTGTTGTCCCCTTCTCCCGCCTTCAGTCTTTCCCAGCATCCGGGTCTTTACCAATGAGTCTATGGAGTCCTGAAACCAGTTCCCAACAAATACTGTAAGAATGACTATAAATCCTCCATTTTTTGAACTTTGAATGTTAGCATGCCTTGGGGCTCAGGCCCTCATATTTCTCTATTTACACCAACTCCTTAGCTGATTTCATGTAGATTCTTCACTGATCACTACATTCCTACATACGGCTGCCTAATGACAATTCACCAAGAGCATATGAAACTAACCACAGCCAAACAGCATCATTGGTTTTCTTTTATCTTAGCATGTGCATATGTACATGCATATATACACTCCTGCATTCTTTCTTCATTTCAGAAATGGCATATATTCCCCCAGTTGCTAAGACCAGCAACCATGGGGCGTGTTTAATTCCTCTCTCTCCTTCACAAACCATATCCCTTTGCTTTGTCAATAAATCCCATTAGATTTAGCTTTAGGTCATATCCTGAATATGATATCTTTTAGCCGTCACCACTAATAGCATCCTGTTAATGCTCACCATCACTTCTCTCCTAGACGGTTGCAATGATTTCCTCACTGCTGCTTGTTCTCAACATCATAGACAGATTTTATGGAAATGAGATCACTTCGTATGCCTTGGGGAATTGCCATAATCACTCCGGATGTTTCAGTTTAATTGATAGAGAAGAGTATTACATTTAATAAAAACTCACATTGAACTTTCCATTGTTTCTTCCTTTTCATATGTCTGCACCTGTCTCCACATACAGTCTCTAAAGCCTGACAGATCTTCCCACCACTTGGCCTTTCAGACCTCTGGCAAGAAATAACTCCTCCAAGTATAATATGATTCTCCCAGGCAGAGTTAGTTGTTGGATCATTTGTGTCTCACCATACATGCTTTTCTGGAGAAGGCAATGGCACCCCACTCCAGTACTGTTTTGCCTGGAAAATCCCATGGACGGAGGAGCCTGGCAGGCTTCAGTCCATGTGGTCGCTAAGAGTCAGACTTGACCGAGTGACTTCACTTGACTTTCATGCATTGGAGAAGGAAATAGCAACCCATTCCAGTGTTCTTGCCTGGAGGATCCCAGGGACAGGGGAGCCTGGTGGGCTGCTATCTACGGGGTCGCACAGAGTTGGACATGATTGAAGTGACTTAGCAGCAGCAGCCAGCAGCAGCATACGTGGTTTTCACCTCTTCATGGGATTTGCCTCACCCTTTTGTCCACACATTTTATCTGTCATTTAACTTCCATTGGGCTGTTAGCCCCTTATGTCCCCATAACTTAACATGGTGTGGTGCAGAGTCATAGTAGGATACAGTATATGTGTGAAGAGTAATTAATCAATGTGGTATACAAATTTATGCCTGTGTTGTAGGGAGAATATCATCAGTCAGCATAATGTTGAATCTTTTCCTAAAAAGAAGAACAAAAACAGTCTGTTTAGGACAAGTTACAAGTTACTCAGTACCAAAGATTGTTGTCTCTTCAATAATGAAATCAATCAGAAGACTGTGTAAGGAAAACATACCCATGATGTCTAATCAAAGAGAATATAACTGGGTTTACCTTATGAGAAAATCCTGTAGTTAGTCATGCATACCTTGGTTATAAAGAAATAACTAGAACTTTTCCAGCCTTTGAAAATGAAGGCTGTGAATCTGTTTGCTGACTTTTAACAGATACTTTCTTATGTTCTGTGGCTCCATGAATAACTTCTGTCTTGGTTAGGTGTAAAAGTAAACCAAAAAGCAAAAACTGTATGTTTGAAACAACCTTTCATTTCAAAATTGTTGCTAAACTATAGATTCATTTTCCATTCATTTTTAAAAAACAATGTCTGCTCTGTGTAGTAAATAGTATTTTAATCTTTTCTGCAGAAGTGTGAGTGGTGTGCACACTAAGGGGTAATTCTGTAGGAATAGACTTTTAAATTCAATTCAGCACTTTTATTGAGAATGGAGAAGCTTAAAAATTAAGCCAGCAGGCATCCAAAGCCTGAGAGAACACTACTGGACGCATTCTTAATTAGAGCCAATAAAGTGTGTTTTTAGGGAAAGCTTTCCCACCGAAAGCTCAATGGCAAAACTCAGAAGAAGCAAACAAATTAAATTCTTTATATTAACTGCTTGGCACACTGCTTCTCAATGAGTTATTTAGCCCCACATGATAGCTGACAAAATTTCACTTTCAAAACTTCAAATAATCCTAAGATAAAGTACCAACTACTTGCACATTTTCCCCAGATATACAACAATCCATACTAATTTCAAGTCTTCCTAGGATACTAGAAGTAAAGAGAATGCTGGAGTTGATGAGTTGCATGATGGATGAAGCCTCAAGACTGTTAGATTTTGTTTCCATTACTAATTTTTTCCTTTTTAAAAAAATACTCAGCATATGTATGTTCTGACTTGGAGTGTTTGTAGACACACTGTATAATCCCCATGCAAATAAACAGGTACTGTTCCCAGGAGGTATTGGAGCTTCTGAGAGGTGCTGAGTACTGTATTTCAAATATGGTGTAATAGGTAGCATTTTAGTCTTTTCTGAAGATATATGAGTGGTGTACACAGCACAGTAAACTGGTTACCAGAAAGTTAAATTAATCTGAGAATTTATTTTCTTCAGTTTACAACTAGTAAAATATACATGTACCTAATGAATTAAATGTAAAATAGGCCATTGTGTGATGAATATTTTACAATATTTTAAGTGTACAAAGTATTCAGAAATAGATTGAATTGACATTCACTAGACTGTGAGTTTCTGAGGGTTTGTGCTTTATCTCACCCATACATTGATTCATTCATTTATTTATCCAACAAATGGTTTTTAAAAATCATATTTCTGAATTCCCAATACCTTGCACAGAGTTTTGCATGTAACAGGTGCTCTACTGTGTTGTTGAACATATGAATGAATGAACAATTACTAGTCACTCATTAAGACTTGGGCTTTCCTGATGGCAGAGATGGTAAAGAATCTGCCTGCAATGCAGGAGACTCAGCTTCGATTCTTGAGTTGGGAAGATCGGGAATGGCTGCCCACTCCAGTGTTCTTGCCTGGAGAATTCCATGGACAGAGGGGCCTGGCAGGCTGTTGTCTGTGGAGTCACAAAGAATCAGACACAACTGAACAACTAGGACTTTTACCTAGACTTCCCTTCCTCTTAAAAAGCTTCCTAAACTTCCTTTAGAAGGAGAATGCGAAAATTATTTTACTATGCCTCTGCTCCTAACATAGTACTTTCCATTTCAGTGACACTAAATAAATACTTGGGAGAGAAACTCAAAACTATAAGAGATGGGAATATTTAGAGAGGGGAAAGCTTAGGTTCAACAGCATGGAGGTCTTCAAATATTTAGGTCTCCCATTGCATTTGGGAAAAAGATTAGACTTACTTTATATTGTTGAAAGTGCTTTAATGAGGACCAGTTGTTAACTAAACCAAACTTGCATCCACTTGCCCCTGTGCAGTAAAGCCAGCCTACTGGCACTATGTTGAAGGAAAAGGCAGCATTTATTGCAAGAGACAAACAAGGAATCCGGGCAGCTAGTGTTTAAAAAGCTTGAATCTTACCCTGAGTTTTACTTTGTTCCCTTTAAAGTTATTATGCATACCCCACAGGGCTTTTGTGACAATCAGGTGAGACAATTTAAATGGAGTGTGCAATTTAAAGCAGAATATAAGTATTTGGAATTATAAGTATGCTAATGAAAAAGGTGACTAATGTTGTCCCACCCCCAGGGGATATTGCTTTATTTATTTATTTAATTTTGTTACTGAACCAAACTTTGGTCCGTTTGCCTATGCAAGTACAGCCAATATACTGACATCAGGGTTGTGGTGAAGGAAAGCCTAGCATTTATTGCAGGGGCCAAGCAAGGAGCCCAGGGCTCAAAGGCCTGAACTCCCTGAAGGTTTCCAGAGAAAAGTTTTTAAAGACAGGGTTAGAGAAGGGGGTTGTGGAGTATGTGATCAGCTCATGGATATTCTTCTGATTGGTTAGTAGTAAGGTAATCGGGAGTTAACATCATTAACCTTCTGGTTTCAACCAGTCCGGGATCTGTGTGCTTGTGGGGAGCATACAGTTGACTTCTTCCATGTGGTGGGTCTTTTAGTATCTGCAAAACAGCTCAAAAGACATGGTTCAGAATATTATCTATATCCCTTGAGGAGGAACTAAAGGTTCTTGACTTTGTTTAATGACTGAATTATTATAATTGTGTCTTGCTTGACTCTTTCCTTTTCTGAATTTCCTCACATCTCTGAGGAAATTTACTCTTTGTAAATCAAAGAAGGCCCTAGAAGGCTAAGGTTTTTCTACAGGCAAGAGGCAGGCAGAAAATATAGGGTAGGAGGGATGTTCTGAGAAGGCCCCACAGAGTCCTGCTTGGTTGCACAATGAGTGAAAGGCTCCAGGAATATTTTAGTTTATGATCTAAGAAGGTCCAGAACTGCTCTGGGATATACCAATTTCTATTTTTTTCTCTCTTTTTTAATATTTTAAATTATGAAAGTATGATTACACATTTACAGGAGACTTGGAAAATACAGAACAAAGTTAAATATAGTCCCACTATATATTAAAATTATTTTTTTTTAAGTAGACAAATTGAGATTTTTAGTTGGAGTTTCAGTATCAAACTCTCAAAAAGTAATAGAACAAATATACAGAGAAGTAGGAGGATATAGTAGACATGAAAATCACCAAGAACCAATTCAACATAATTAATATTTATACAATTTTCACACGATAGTAGGATATAGATTTTATTCAGGTTCCTATAGACTGTAAGCCAGGAGGCACTGGAATATATCCAGGGCCATAAAACAAAGTGCAAAAATTTCATGATCTAAAAGTATGAAATCCTGCAAAGTCTGTCTGTTCTCTTACCACTTAAAATTATGTTAAAGATCAATATCAAAAGATATTGGAAAATAACCCACATATTTTCAAGTGCGATGTGACATTTACCAAGAAACATCTTTGACTTGGGGCTTCCCTGGTGGCTCAGCTGGTAAAGAATCTGCCTGTGATGCGGGAGACCTGGGTTCAATCCCTGGGTTGGGAAGATCCCCTGGAGAAGGGAATGGCCTGAAGAAGTCCATGGACTGTATAGTCCATGGGATCTTTGATTTAGTCATTGAAAGTCTCAATGAAGTTAGAAGACAAAACACACAGAGGGTGATTGCAGAGAAGAAAGCATTTAAATAAGAAATTAATATCAAAATGAGAAATTAATATCAAAGATACTTAAAAAATCCCATGTATTTGGAAATTGAATGTCCACTTTTAAATGATGGGTGTGGGATACCTCAGTTTCTGTTCACTGGAAGAATGTAATAACAGTGGAAAAAATGTGTTGAGCAAGCTGAGGAGAGCATTTCAGCCCCAGATGAATGTTTGAAGTGGATGACTTGCAAGGTCCCTTCTAACATTAGAATTCTTTGATTGAATGAGAGAAGAACAATGTGATCCCCCACTAAGACTCCACTTGAATAAAAGCACCTGATGGTTTAAAACTGTAAGTCTTCCCGTAGCCTTTCTGGAAAAAAATTGTTCTCTCTTCACAAAGACCCAGGTAAATGCAAAGCTAGGGAGAATTATTACTTGGAAAAGCACTAATCTTCCCTGGTTTCTTCTAGTACTTTAAGAAAACACTTTTGAGTGTCTTGCTTTAACCAGCTCCATGTAAAGTTTTAGTTGCTACTGCTACAGAAAATTTTGTGTGTAGAAGAGAGGGTTGGTGATGGTCTTAGGGGTTCACTAAGAGTGTCCCCTCTAGATTTTTAAGCGGGAAATTGGTAAAATTGGTAAAAATTAGTTTATGTTAGTCTTCCTGGTTCTATAAATGTGTAGTCATATGAGGCTAAGAGCTGTTTTAGTGTTTTATTTCCTTGACGAAAGAGTTTTCCAGATATGTCTTTTTTAGCTCATGCATATTACATGGGCAATAAAAAAAATAATTAGCTTCTATGTGAATAGAGAACTCAGTCTTTTCAGCATATCAATCTAATTATGTTTTGGAGAATTTCACATGAGTTTGGGGTTAATTATTAACCAGCAGCGTAGGTCAATGCTTAATGTTTAAACTATTATTAGTTTACAAATAATTATAAGCAAAAAAATTGTTTCCTCTGAAAGGCAGTGCTAAAGAGGAAGTAACATTATTATTTATAAAGTTCTATTTAAGCTCAATTTCTACATTAAATTGCCACTGAAGAATTTAAATCGACTGCATTTGTGTTTATTGCCCAGCATAAAGCATGTAAACAGAATAATACCATGTGCTTCAAAGTAAGTACCTACTAATGTAATAAGTACCTCAAGAAATACCTAATTATTTTTTATGAACTCACATTGGTACATGGGATATTTCATTATTTTATTGCTTAAAGAATCAATTATTCTTTTATTCTTAAAATGAAGAAAAGGGCCACTGATGCAATTTCAGTGGAGACTGTTCAAAATTCTCACTGAATTATTGATATAATGAAATCAATGAATAAAGTATCGTAAAATTAGAGCTGAGGGAGCCAAGAAAAAGCAAATATAAAAGACTCTCCTGGAATTCATCCAAAAGGTAGAAAATTAAGAAAATTCACAGTTATGAATGCAGTAGGAAGAAAAGAACTGTATGAGGTCCTGTGGTTCTGAATAACACATTGCAGATAGTTTGTTACATTGCAGATAGTTTAATAAATATACTGAACACAACAAAATTTTAGTAATCAAAGATACATAGGAACAACAGGAAATTTATTGATAGAAATCTCTTATGTTTTATCTTTCATTGGATTACACATCACTTATTGTTTTTTTTAAAGTTATATATTTTTGTCTTTATAACAAGTTAAAGATACAGTGAAAAAATTCCACAAGAGATTTGTTTCTAGTTATGGTGGAGTAGCTCATTGGAGATCATTGCTATCACTGAAGACAATGAAGATGCTGAATTAAAAAAAAAATCTATTTAAAGACGTGAGAGATCTGTTAGAGTGAGCAGGTTGACAGGGGCCCAGATTGTGGGAAAAGGCTAACTGCAGAGAGATGAGCTGAACTTCTTCAGTGTCGTTAATCGTGGAGGCACTTGCTGATTGTAAGTACAAGGCAAGAGGCTGTAAGAAGCCATGGGTTTCCCAGGCAAAGGGGCTGTGTTGCAGGACAAAGTAACCAACAGAGGTTTGGGATCTCATGGGACTGGAGAGACATTAATTGGAGACTTTGGGGGCCAAGATCCAGTGAAAAGGGTGGTATAGAGAACACAAACTGATTTCCTTTCTAAGATACTGGTTGAATTCTGAACAGGCCACAAAACCAAGCAGGAGGTCTCTGAAAAACCAGGCAGGTATTTCATCAGCCTCAAGATACTGATGTGGATAGATTCAGGACCCACCAGTGCACCAGTCTCAAGTATGAAACCCTGGAGGCTAACACCCAGGAGCAGAGGTGAACTGGAGGGCAATGGAAACTTACCAGGTTGTTGCCCAGTTCTGATTCAGTTCCAGCCTCAGAGGAAAGGGTGAACCCTTTCTGAAGGAAAATTATATATCGAGACTATATATATTTTACAGATAATACCTGACATTCAATAAATTGTTTCTAGGCATGTCAAGATACAAGGCTATAACTTAAAATGTAAGATTTTTTAAAAAAGAGTTTAATAGGTGATTCAGTTATTGGAACTAGCATAATAAGAGCTTTAAAATAACTGTAACTAACATCCCACCAAAATAGAGGGAAATATAAATGAAATACTTAAGAATGTGGAGGATTTCACCAGAGTACTAGAATATACAAAAGAGTAAAGTAGAAATTTTAGAATTGAAACAAACAATAACTTAAAAAGTCAGTAAGAGGTATTTTAAACAAAAAACTGCACACAAGAGAAGATCAGAATAGTGAAAATAGAACAAAAGAAAACAAACTGAAGCTTAGAAAGAAAAAAGGCAGGAAATACAGGGGAAAAAAGCATAAGAGACATGTTGTTCTAGTGAAAAAAATTTATTTACATGAAATAGAAATCCTAGAAGGTGGAAATAATGGGGCAGGAGAATGTTTGAAGGAATGTTATAGTTCAGTTTCTCTCTTAGAAATATAAGCTGAAGAGTTACAATTTGTATTTTCTGTATTCATGTTTCCCTTAAAATTTAAAAGGCCAAATACATGTCTTATTATAGCAAAATTTTGTATTTTGTGATGTATATACTATTAATATGATACTGAAACTCTTGCCATATTGGCACTTAGCAGAAGAGCTAGAACAGAATGACAAATGTTTTTAGTTTTTTATTTTCTGACTTCAAAATTGTTTAAAAGTTTACAATATAAAATATATGACAGAAAATGAAAAACTCTAAGATCCCATTATATGTGTCTATGTGCATTTATATTTTTCCAATAAGAATATAATCAAATTACACATAATATTTTGGTTAAACATATATCATGAATATCTAGTTATATAAATATTTCAGTTTTAGTAATGGATGCTTAATATTTGTATGTATTTGTCAGTTTTTTCTCCATGTTCTTTTTGGCCTGTTTCCTTGGCCTCATGAGCTGTTTTTTCTTCCTGTAATGGATCTCAGCCTTCTCCTTCCTCTCCTCCAGGGTAGCTGTTACTGCCTTGTACTTCCAGCCAATCTATACACCTGGCTCCCTCAGCAGACTGGTGGTGGTGGTGGGGTGCAGAAATGAAGTGATAAGGAAATGAAGCCAGGGTGCCTAGGGGAGGGGTGTTGACAACTTGTCCTACAAGACCCCAGAAATTTAGTAATTTAACTTTTCTCAGCAAGCCTAAGCTTGAAAGACACAGGAACCCCCTGTAAAGTCTCCCTCCTCCTCCTGGCATATTATTTCTTCTTTAAATGTTTGACAGACTTTATTAGTGAAGCCATTTGACTCGGATTTTTTTGTGTTGCAGTTTTTAAGTATGAATTCAATTTCTTTAATACATATGAGCTATTCAGATTATCTATTTTTTTCTTCAGTGAGCATTAGTAGTTTATGTCTTTAAAGGAATTTGCCCATTTCATCTAAATTGTTAAATTTATGCAGTTAAATTTATGCACATCAAGCTATTTGTAACATTTTCTTATCCTTTAAACATCTGTAGGGGGTCTTTGTTTCCTCTTTTATTTCTAATATCAGTAATTTGTCTTTATTTCTGGCTAGAGGGCTATTAATTTTGGTAATTTTTTTTTATCTAGCTTTTGGTTTTATTGATTATTATAGGTTTCCCTTTTCAATGTATTAATTTCTACACTATTATTATTTACTTTTATGTACTTATTCTGGGCTTAATTTTTTGCTATTTTCTAGTTTCTTAAGCAGAAATCTTAAATAAGTGGTTTGAGATCTTCTTCATTAATGGACGTATTTAATATAAATTTCACTAGAAGCACTGTTTTAACTGCATCCCACAAATTTTTATGTTCCATTTTACTTTTCATTCTCTAATTTCCCTTGTAACTTGTTTTTGTTAGAAGTAGGTTGTTTAGTTTTAAATATTTCAAGATTTTCCAGATAACTTTCTGTTATTGATTCCTCGTTTAGAGACTAGAGACCTAGAGACCAGGTCTCCTAGTCAGAGACCCTATCTGTAAGATTTCATTTCTCTAAGGTTTTCCATTGGTGAAAGTTTCATGTAAACTTGAAAATAATGTATATTCTGCTATTGTTGGCAGTGTTCTATAAATGTCAGTCAAAATAGTTGATAATTTTGTTCATGTCTTCTGTATCCTTACTGATTTTCTGTCAGCTTGTTCTATTGATTGCTAAGAAAGGAGCGCTGAGGTCTCTAAACAGAACTGTGGCGTTTTCGTTCTCTCTTCTGTCAGTTTTTGCTTCATGTATTTTGAAGCTCTACTGATAGGTGCAGTTATGTTTTCTTGAAGAACTGACTTTTTTATATTATGTGGTGTGTCTTTTTATCCCCAGTAATGTTTCTTGTTCTCGGGAACATTGTATTTGTGATCGTTGCTGTTTCTGGGAGGTTATCAGTCGGTTCATTTTCAGATCACAGGTTTCCTCTCACCTTCTGCGGGCAGCGTTTCCAATCTGATTTTGTTGTTGCGCTGCTTGTCCTGTTCTATCCTGTTGTTCTGCCCTGTTCTGTTCTGTTCTGCCTGTGTGCCTCTCAGATGTTCTGTGATCTGACTTGCGGTTGGAATCTTAGGTCTTTTCTTTCCCTTCTTTCTTTGCTTCCTTCCTCTGCTTTGGGTCTCCGTTGCTGTGTGTGGACTTCTCTTGTTGTGGCCATGGGGGCTACTCTCTAGTTGCGGTGCTCAGCTTCTTCTCATTTCTGGGGCTTCTCTGATTGCGGAGCATGCGCTCTAGGTACTCAGGCTTCAGTAGTTGCGGCTCACAGGCTTAGTTGCCCCATGGCACGTGGACTCTTCCTGGACCAGGGATCGAACAATGTCCCCTGCGATGGCAGGTGGATTCTTAGCCACTGCACCACCGGGGAGGTCCTTAGGTCAGTTCTTGAAGCCTCAACTCTCCTGCTTGGGTCTCTCGTGTGCTGGCTTGGGGGTGAGGCTGACACTTACCTTCAGAGTAAGAGTCATCCCATACCTCGTCTGTCAGAGTTCCCCCACCTTCTCAACCTACTGGGCCCTTTATCGCATTCCTCTGGCCAGAAATAGGATGTTTATGTGGAAGTTTTGGCTACCTGAATCACTGCTCAATCACTGTGTAGTTTCCTGCCCTAGGTTCTGACCTTCCTCCACAATCCACCATGTTTTATTTCTTTTTCAGAGTCCTCAGGTAGCTGTTTTCTGTATTTTGTTAAGTAGTTTTACTTATAATGAGAGATAATATAAGCTGTAGTGGAGTTTTCCCTACAACGTTGGAAGAGAATCTCTGCTGTCTTTTGAAAAGTGTCTGGGGCAGGCTGAATGCTTTATTGTTATGGGACCATTAAGAATGATGAAGTCTTCCTGACTGGGGGAGGAACCAGAGAAATAATGTCACATGGGCTGTGGAAAGCCGTAGGGACAAGGGGATATAAAAGATTCAGGCAGAGCTTTGCCTGTAGCTGCTTTTCCTTCTTCTTCTCCCCTTGCCCCAAAGAAATTTACTGATTTTTGCCTGTAAAACTACTGAAAGAAACTCTCAGCCCATACATTCACAGAGGATATAAATCTACTCTTCCCAAAAGTCTGTTGTCCAAATTTGAAATTGTTCATTCAATTGGTTTATTGCTCCTGCAAGACCACTCTTAGACCACTCTTTCATTCTTAGGGTGGAAATTGATTTTTCTTCTCTTATTTTGTCATGTGAAAGTACTCAGTATATTACCACCACAGAATTTTCACACATTATTTAAAAACCTGTTCACAATGTGAGAAGGTCTTGCATAGGCTTGTCTGCACCACCGTGTAAAAACCTCCAGCTGCCTCTGAAATTGTGAAGACAAGTTCTGTTCCTCATTAAGTGCACAGATTAATGTCTGAGGAAAGTGAACACTTTCTACAGAAATGTTCCAAAATCTGAAGTTTTCTGTATTTAAAGTGACATCACCCTAACCTCTTAAGTTGATGCATGCAAATTATTAGATCTTTCCTACCCGTAATTATAATAATTGTTTACAAAAAAATCCTCCTAGACATTTAAAATTAGTTAGGAAGCTAGTGGAATTTTTTATTTATATAAGTTAGTACTTTTTGAATTAGTGAAGGTGGCTCAGTGGTAAAGAAGCTGCCTGCCAATGCAGGAGACATGGTTTGATCCCTGGGTTGGGAATATCCCCTGGAGAATGAAATGGCAACCCACTCCAACCTTCTTGCCTGGGAAATCCCATGAACAGAGGAGCCTGGGGTCACAAAGAGTCAGACAGGACTCAGCAACCAACCAACAACAACAAAAATAGTTACACTAAAAACATTGCTTTGTACATATCCTGCATACATCAAAATTAGGAATGACAGTTTAAAGGCTGGTTTGGGGATGAAACACTAACTGATCTATACTTTCAGATATAGCTTCACTATGTTTGAGTCTATATTTTATTTCTTCCTCATCTCCCAACTTCCTTTGCTTCCTAACTTTCAAACAGTAGGCTATTCGGTAAAAAAAATTTTTTTTAAAAGGTAGGCTATTCAAATCTTTTTTGTTGTTGTTGGTGGTGAAATAAATTGAAATATTCAAAAAGGAAAACTCAAAGATAAAGTATGATGGCATTTCCATAGCATTATTCATGAAATGGAAGGACTGATTCATTGGTAGGACTGATGTTGAAGCTGAAACTCCAATCCTTTGGCTACCTGATGCGAAGAGCTGACTCATTTGAAAAGACCCTGATGCTGGGAAAGTTTGAAGGCAGGAGGAGAAGGGGATGACAGAGGATGAGATGGTTGGATGGCATCACTGATGCAATGGACATGAGTTTGAGTAAACTCTGGGAGTTGGTGATGGACAGGGAGGCCTGGCATGCTGTCCGTGGGGTTGCAAAGAGTTGGATACAACTGAGCAACTGAACTGAACTGATTCATGAAATGGGCTTATGCAAATATGGTACATACTGGACTCCTCAGAAAGAAGAATTAGAAAGTAGATGGGTCTGCTGTTCTTTCAAAATGGCATGTCTGGGCATAGCTGGCCATGTTCTGAGAATAAAATCTAGGAGGGACCCTACGCACCTTGGTGTACATTTTTATAGAGCAAGTATGATGGCTGCCTTGCCGCTGGAGACAGAGATTGAGATAGACTGCCAAATAGTCTGGGCTTTAGAGCTGGTTGTTCATAGGATTTATTGGAGACCTTGGGGGAAGGTGAGGTCATGTCTAGCCTCTCCTTCTACAAGAAAGGAAGCACCTAGGCCCAGCTAGCTGATTGTCAGGCAGCTCAGAGAGAGCTCTAAGGGGACCTTAGACTTTTCCTGCATGTCCTTCCACATATATTTTTTATATACTTTCAAATTTTGGATAATTTTACATTTATTACAGTTTCAAAGAGAGCTGCTTTAGACTGAATGTTTGTGACAACTCAGCATTTATATGTTAAAACCTAA
This sequence comes from Cervus canadensis, assembly GCF_019320065.1. Lineage (NCBI taxonomy): Eukaryota > Metazoa > Chordata > Mammalia > Artiodactyla > Cervidae > Cervus > Cervus canadensis. The sequence goes on from NC_057399.1 coordinate 54,486,332, forward strand.
TCCCCAACGTGATGGTGTTTGGAGGCAGAGCCTTTGGGAGAGGATGAGGTGAACAGGGTCGGGGAGGGGTGCTTCCCAGGTGACACACTAGTGGTAAAGAAACTACCTACCAATGCAGGAGATGTAAGAGATAATGGGTCTGATCCCTGGGTCAGGAAGATCCCCTGGAGGAGGGCATGGCAACCCACCCGGTATTCTTGCCTGGAGACTCTCATGGAGAGAGGAGCCTGGCAGGCTACAGTTCATGGAGTCACAAAGGGAGATGACTAAAGTGACTTAGCAGGCACACGTGCATACACACATGAGGTGAGTGGGATTCCTGCCCTTGTAAAATAGCTCCCTCTTGCCTTCCACCAAGTGAAGATTCAGTGAAAAGAGGACCCACCTATGACTCAGGAAGCAGGCCCTCACTAGACAACGAGTCTCCTAGTACTTTGATCTTAGACTTCTCAGCCTCCAGAACTGTGAAAAATAAAGTTCTGTTATTCAGGCTGTGGTCTTTTTTGTTATAGCGGCCTGAACAGACTAAGACAGCGGTGCAAAGAATTTCTGCACATTCTTCACTCAGTTTCCCCTAATTGTAACATTGCTATGGTATATGGATCAAAACTAAGAAGTTAGTCACTATTTACAGAACTTCAGATCTATTCAGATGTTGGCAGTTCTTCACTGCGGTCCCCCACCTTTTTGGCCTCAGGGCTTGGTTTCACAGAAGACAGTTTTTCCCCAGACTGGGGCAAGGGTATTTTTTTAGGATGACTCAAGCACATTACATTAATTGTGCACTTTATTTCTATTATTATCACATCAGCTTCACATAAGATCATCAGGCATTAGATCCCAGAGGTTGGAGATCCCTGCACTAGGTCTTGTTTCTATTTCAGGATACCATATTTCATTTCACTTGTAGTCATTGTTTAGATGGAAGGGTGAATATTATGACTTTCTGTCACTGATAATTTTCTGACCATCATCCTCTGGCTATAGTCATAAGCAAAATTGTATGCTAAAGCAAACCAATTGTAAAATTCAGTCAGGGAATATGCAGTGTTGACATTTCCCTTTCAAGATTTATCCAGTCCAGGTGCCAGGCCTTGATCAGAATGACTGGAGGTTGTGTGCCTGTGTGCTCAGTTCTGTCTGATTGATTGCGACTCCATCGGCTGTAGCCTGCCAGGCCCCTCTGTCCGTGGAATTTTCCGGGCAAGAATACTGGAATGAGCTGCCATTTCCTACTCCAGGGCATCTTCCCAACCTGGGGATCAAACCCGCGTCTCTGTGTCTCCTGCATTGGCAGGCAGATTCTTTATCACTGTGCCACCTGGGAAGCCCTTGGAGGTTCGGACTTATTTTTATTCAGTCCATTGTACTTAGTACAGTGCCTTGTACACCAGAGACACGTAGACCACATTATACAGCTGATGAACAGATGAGTGTCACTGGCTGATGCTTACTCATCCTAACCAAGCCTAATGTGTCAGCATATCAGCGCCACTTTATTTTTAGAATTCAGATGGTGTCCTGGTGAATCTTTAGTTTCACAACAGTATAACTTCTTACAGAAAAGTGGAAATCATGCTTTCCATGCTTAAAAATATTTTTAAAAAGCAAACCCAATAAATAGCACTATAACTTAACCCGTTATTCACATATAGTATAGATTCTGTTGGACGTTACTAGACACCAGAACTACCTCCTCTGCCTCTATCCTGATTTTTCTTTTTTTAAAGAAAAACTAATGTCTTTAGTGAGACTTTTGAGAAGTTCGACATTCAAGGAGATTTACCTGGCCTGTCCAGTTAAATGCATGAGGTTTGGTTATAGATTTCCACAGAGTCAAGTTACAAATGTGAATAGATGAGAGAGGAACTAAGCTTGGATGATCTAAAGCAGGCCTGGAATTTCTCTTTCTGATAATTAAGAATGTGTGTTTATAAAGGGTGCTGCTGGGGCTGGCCAAAGATACACACACACACAGCCTCTCAAAATCAACTGCTCTGTCAATGCATTTTGAAGAAAGCGCCTGTAGTAAGAGCAAAAACAAGGCAGTGAGCCCATTAGAAACTGCTTTTGGGAAAGAAAAAAAAAGAGAGAAACTGCTTTTGAGCAGAGAAATCCCTAGCCATACAGAACAATTTAAATTTAATTTAGCTGAAATAAAGTTAAAATCCAGTTGCTCAGCTGTACTGTCCACATGTCAAGTGCTCTAGAGTCACATGGGGCTGGGAGCTGCTAGAATGGGCAGCAAAAACATTTCTGCTATCACAGAGAGTTCTACTGGCTAGGGCTGCATTCAGAGCTACCTGTCTGACACTTGCCACCATTTGAGAACTAAATGTAAATGATTCTGAAATTAAGTATATCTGGTTGATTTGGTTGAGTTTAAAAGTTTTACTTTAATTCTGCTTAGGTTCAATCTGAGCAAATAGCCCTCACGAATGTAAACCCTTCTAACCAGTATTTCCAGCTGGAATTGTACCCTTTTTTCCATTTGCAAGGCAAACTGACAGATTTCCAGTGTAGATCTAATATTCCAGAAATAAGTTTCTGACTTTTATGCTCTAGTCTAGTCAATACTGTTGCATTCTTCAGGGTTTATTCTAGTTATGTAGTGGATGGACAAGAGTCTGTCACACAGAGTGAATGAAGTAAGTTAGAAAAAAAAGCAACTGTCATACATTAACACATGTGTGTGGGATCTAGAAAAATGGTACAGATGAACCTATTTGCAGGACAGGAATAGAGACTCTGGTGTAGAGAACGGACAGGTAGACACTGGGAGAAGGGGAAGTGGGATGAATTGGGAGACTGGGATTGACAAGTGTGTGCCGCCGTGTGTGAAGCAGCTAGTGGTAACCTGCCCTACGGCGCAGGAAGCTCAGCTCAGGGCTCTGTGATGACCTGCTGCTGCTGCTGCTAAGTCACTTCAGTCGTGTCTGACTCTTAGCGACCCCATGGACTGCAGCCCACCAGGCTCCTCTGTCCATGGGAGTTTCCAGGCAAGAGTACTGGAGTGGGCTGCCCCTGCCTTCTCGGCTGTGATGACCTACAGGGGTGGAATACGGGTTGGGCGGGAGGGAAACTTATGAGGTTGGGGATACATGTATCCCTCTAGCCGATTCACTTTGTTGTATAGTGGAAACAAATACAATGTTGTAAAGCAACTTTACCCCTCATCGCTCCCTGCAAAAAACTGAAAGCTCCACTTCATGGTTCTGTTTATAACTCACTGGGTTATTTTTCAAGCCCAGCTCTTTCTTTCATACTGTTCATATTTTGCTGTCATTCCCCTGTGTTTGGCAGGGCATGGAAGTAGTGGGTACAGATATGCATGAAAGCATTCACTTACTCCACTGTTTGTACAGAAGAGAGCTATAATAGCTCTAAGACTGTTTTCTTTGGAAAGGCCTTCCTGTGGAGTGGCCTTTGGCTGGCAGCTGGGAACTTGGCTGTCAGAGCATTCCTGGTGGTCAACACTTAACTGATAAGGTTGATTCGTGTGCCTAGATTATGCAAATATGATTTATGCTAAATATGTGTGTTCCTTCTTGGAGTCTGGGATATTGGTATGTACAAGGCAGAGAGTGCCTATGTGATTAGCCATCAATAAAAACCTTGGGCACAGAGGCTCTTGGGCTCCTGGTAGCTCAGTGGTAAAGAATCTGCCTGCCAGTGCAGGAGATGCAAGAGTCATGGGTTTGATCCTTGGATGGGGAAGATCCCCTGGAGGAAAAAATAGCAATCCACTCCAGTATTTTTGCCTGGAGAATCCCATGGACAGAGGAGCCTGGCGGGCTGATATTCATGTGATTGCAGAGAGTTGGACACAACTGAATGACTGAGCATGCACAGAGGCTCTTAGGGGCTTCCTTGGGCAGAAAAATGCCAACATATAATGTGTTTTTGTTCCTGTGGGAATAACATGCTTTGTATGATCCCTCATGGGAGGGAGAGAGCCCAAGAAAGCCTGTATGTGGATTTCTGCAGACTCTGCCTGCCTGTTTTCACCTATGATCCAGCTGTTTATTCTTCCTACTTTCACACAATAAATCTTAGACATGAGTACAACTGTATATGAGCTCCATGAACGCTTCTAGTGAATCTGTGAACAGGAGGTAGTTTTGGGGACTTACTGACAGACCATCTTTAACAGAATTTCTGTTTTTATTTTTTAGAGAAATGATAAAATGTCTTTCAATGTGGGCTACTAAGAAGTCCCAGTGCTCAAAATGGAACAGATTTAAATTCCATTCAGACTGCAAATATTGTCCTGAGGAGGTTAGAGAAAAGTAATATTTAAACTATATGTCAAGGTACCCAGCACATAGTAGGAATGTAACTGTTATTACTTTCATTTTTCTTTCTCTCATTCCTCCCACCCTTACCCCATTAGAATGCAGTGTTTTTCAGTGGGTGGACATTATGACACATTTTATGTTGCCTGTTTTCCTGCTGCTATTTTCTTTGCTAGAAAGCACACAATATATTTAAAAGTTAGATCATTAACCAGGTTTGTTCTTTTGGCATCTGTTGTTTCAGGCGGTTTGAGTTTTCACTCCAGTTTTTTTCATCACATGTTCCTACCAATTGAATCTCGCTTGCTCTTTCCAAAAGGAGAAATATGAAATGCAGAGAGAGGGATCATTTTATGCTTTCAAAGCCACCAGGGTCAAGTAGGAGAGCTCATAATTGAAATCTTAAATTTGTGTGGCTTTTCGCTTCTCTGCAAGAAAAAGAGAAGAAAAGAGGCCATGACCTGAGCCACTAGCACTTTGGCTGGTGGAGAATGGGTGACGAGGCAATTGTAAGAGCTCAGATTTCAGGTCTGGGATGTGTGGGAAGGCACACCGTCACTTACCAGGGAAATCACTCAAGAAATTTCCTTCTTCTAACACTGGGCCCAGTGTTTAAAGTTTTTAGCTATTTGTTTTCTCATGAGATGCATGGAATAAGTAAAGTTTATAAGTTGGGTCACTGACCAACCAGTGATCAAAATATAAGTGACACGGTAAATGACGTGCATGGTGATGCTCACTTCTCAGAAAAGGATATTTTTGTCCCTGATGTGCAGTTACCAGTGACCCATTTTCCTTTCTACCCCTTCTCACTTTTAAAAACCTGCCCCTGTTTTAAACTTGAACCATACCTTCACAGTGTCCCAGTGAATACGAATATCTCCATGTAACAGTCCCTAGGCATCTCAAATTTACTGTGTGCAAAATGAATTTAATTCAGAGATGTTAACTTTTAGAGCAGGGATCCTCAGCTTCTGGGCCATGGACACTCAGCAGTCTGGAGCCTGTTGGGAATCTGGCCGCACAGCAGGAGATGAGTGGTAGGCAAGTTAGCAAAGCTTCGTCTATATTTACAGCTGATCCCCATCACTCACATTACCACCTAAGCTCAGAAAAACAAACACAGGGCTCCCCCTGATTCTGCATTATGGTGAGCTGTATAATTACTTCATTAAATATCACAATGTAATAAGAATAGAAATAAAGTGCACAATATGTGTAATGTGTTTGAATCAGCCCAAAACCATCCCCCCCGCCCCTGCCCTGGTCCATGGAAAAATTGTCTTCCATGAAACCAGTCCCTGGTACCAAAGAGGTTGGGGACCTCTGCTTTAGAGAATACCTATTGTGCATCACATGCAATATGAAGGCTACCTACATGCACGATCTTACTTGATGTAGTTCTATACCTGAGATACCATGTCATGTCCTTGTAGGGGAGCTAGCCTTGGGTGAGAGAAGCCTCAGTTAAGTGCCTGGGGATGTCTCTTCATTAGCCCCCTGCCACTTCAGAGGTTGCATGGATTAAATGGTGCCTGTTGATCATTTCCACCTGTGTGCAGTCCCATGTGGGAACTGGGAGGCCTTCATCTCTGTCTCTCCACCTTTCTCGGACAAATTGTAAGTACCTTGCAGTCAGCAAGAAAATCACTACGTCTAGCTCTCCATTTCCAGTGTGGCTTCTTTGATGAACGACACAATTATAAAAGGGTCAGAAACACCCCAACGCAGTGTCACAGAGTCCCAGTCCAGTAAACACCCAGAGGCCATTTCTCAAGTCTGAGGCTGTTTGTTTGATGCTTTTTGCTCCTTATCTCTTTCTCCTGCTGCTGTTTTCTTTTGGCTCCTGCCTTACCTGTTGATCACACATTGACCTTTCAGATGCCAGACACTTCTAAGCCCTGTGGCTAACTTCAGATGTTATTATCCCTCCTCTGCCTGCAATGTTGCCAGACGTTCTACTTCAAAAAACACTGGCCAGGAGAATATGTGGTTATCTACTATTTGCTCACACAGACAGCCTGTAGTACATCCATCCTCTCTCAGTGTAGACTCCTATTTGCACACATTGTAATCCACTGGCTCAGAGAAAAGAAGAGGGTTGATGCAGGTGCAGGAGAATTAAAAAAAAAAAAGAGAAAAACATGGTTGCGTGATTTGATGTAACCCTGAGCATGTTAACCGTGAAATTAAAATTGTAGGTATATAGAATCTGTGGAATTTTTACAAACTATGAGTGTCATGAGATTCTAGTATACTACCCTGCAGTCATCTTTGATGTAGCTGAGGTTAGATTCAGCCAGAGGAGGAGGGGCACAGAATAACTATTGTTGAGCCTCTACCGTGGCTCCCTTATTTCTCAGACTGTCCCTGAGAATGGGTAATTGGTGAGAGTGGTTATTCAGTTAAGCAAGTCACCTGAATTGTCTATGAAAAAAAGTGTCTATGAGTAGAAAAAGGTGATACTCTGGGGTGGGGGGTCAGCTCTTTTTTTGTTTTCTTAACAAATGCTGTACAAACATTTCTAAATCAGTGGGATATTTTGCTTTCCCTCAGATCAAATAGGAATAATTACAAAACGAATACCTTTGGGCATATTCTGGATATCCTCAGAGTAAAGAAAGGATGGAGTCTAATTTATGTCCTCTCTTCTTGGAGGGCCCTGAGATCATACCCCAGAACCCTGGGACTTTGTGGGCCAGACTGGGACCATGCAATTTGGTGGAGAGAGAGCAGTTCTCAAGTCAGATGGACTGGGAGTTTGAGTCCCAGTTCTGCTGATGCTCCCTCTTGATCTCTGCAATTTATTTAATTTCCCTGGGCATTTATTTTCTCAACTTCAAAAAAATAAAAAAAGGCAAATAGTATCTATTTTAATAGGTAGTTGTAAGGAGTAAAGGTGATACGTAGAGGTGTGTCACACAGCTGGTATTTAACAGATGTTAGTTTTCTTTCAGTTGTCCTTCAGTTAAAGTCCCTCCTTTGTTACAATAGAAAGAAAAAGCTTGTGTTAATACACAGAGGATGATATTTGAGAGTGAGATTTTGACTGCTGCCTTAGGGCTTTTTCCATGTCTGAAATTTGCTTTAGGTAGGATTAGAGAGCCAGCCTAGAGAAGGTAAGAATGAGAGCTGATTAGGTGAGGGATGGGAAGAGAAAGCTTGTCATCAGGGAGAGGGAGTTAATGGGGAGCAGTGGAAGTGAAGTCTGGTGTGGGTGTCCTTGAGAGGTATAGCGTGTGTGCTAAGTTGCTCAGTCATGTCTGACTCTTTGCGACTCCATGGACTATATAGCCCACTAGACTCCTCTGTACATGGGATTCTCCAGGCAAGAATACTGGAGTGAGTTGCCATGCCCTTCTCCAGAGGAGTTTCCCAGCCTATGTACTGAACTGGTGTCTCTTATGTTTCCTGCACTGGCAGGCGGGTTCTTTACCACCAGCACCACCTGGAAAGCACCTGTGAGGTATAGAGGACAGTGAAAAGTGTCTGGGCTAAAAAAAAAACACATTATAGATTGATGTACAAGGCAGGGGATGCTGATTAGATCGTAAATTATAGATTTGCCCCAATAAATTTCACTAATTGGGATTATATGTTGAGGGGCTAGATCAGTGGTTTCACAGAATCTCAGAACTTGAATTTCTGAGCTGGAAGGGGATTTATCCTTCTTTTTGGTCCACCTCCCTTGGTTTATGAAGGAGGAAATGAGGCTTAGAAAGGTTAAGTAGCTAAACCAGAATCCTGCAGCAAGTTAGTAACAGGATTACGGTTCTGGTATATTTCCTCTGTAATACATTGCCTACTCCTATAGACTTGCCTCTTATTTCCAGGTCAGGCTGCACACGATTCCATAGTCTCTCATAGCAACCGGTTACAATGCTCATGATCCAGAATATAATTCTCAAATGAGAAATTCTGTTTTACATATATTTAAATCTCAGCCACTAAACATACTTTCTGATCCTTTCTAAAGGTCGCTCTACCTGCAATAAACCTGACAGCCTTAGATAAATTAGTGGTGTGTTAAATGCAGTAACCCCTTATACATGAGGAATAAATTCATATAGATAAAAAGAAGGAGTTTTGACAAAGAGGAAAATCCGATTTCAAACCCCTTGCCAAACAGGAACCATAAGCATCTGATTAGGAGCAGGAACATTAAGATACTTTCCCAAATTTAGATCTAATCCAGTTACCATCACAAAATGTATTATGGCTAGTGCACAAAAAGCACAGAGGCTGGTTAATGCCTTCATGAAGAGTTTTAGAAGATAATTTGAAATTGTAGCAAAGTCAAAGGAAATAAAAATACTTTGGTATAAAATCCACAGAGATTTAAAAGTCCTGCCTGTTATAGTTTGAGAAAGCAAACGGGAGGGCAGTCCCTGGAGGGGCTGGAGGTCGATGGGCACATTGATGTGATTGCTGCCTTCTAGGGGAGATTACAGGACCCCAGGGAATGTACTCACAGTAATAAATTCCACAAGCAACTAACACATGGATTGGATGTCACTTTATTAATTTTTAGTGAAAAATGTAATTGTCCCAAGGGAAGTTTTTTTTTTCACTTTCATGTTTATTTATTAAAAATTTTTTTGCCATCTTTAAAAAAATTAATTTATTTAATTAGAGGCTGATTACAATATTTAGTGGCTTTTGCCATACATCGACATGAATCAGCCATGGGTGTACATGTGTCCCCATCCTGAACCCCCTCCCACCTCCCTCCCCATCCCATCCCTCAGGGTCATCCCAGTGCACTGGCCTTGAGTGCCCTGTCTCATGCATTCAACCTGGACTGGCGATCTATTTCACATATGGTAATATACATGTTTCAGTGATGTTCTTTAAATCACCCACCCTCTCCTTCTCCCACAGAGTCCAAAAGTCTCTTCTTTATCATTTTGTCTCTTTTGCTGTCTCGAATATAAGGTCATCATTGCCATCTTTCTAAATTCCATATATATGCATTAATATTGGTGTTTTTCTTTCTGACTTACTTCACTCTGTATAATAGGCTCCAGTTTCATCCACCTCGTTAGAACTAATTCAAATGCATTCATTTAATAGTTGAGTAATATTTCATTGTGTATATGTACCATAGCTTTCTTATCCATTTATCTGCCAGTGGACATCTAGGTTGCTTCCATGTCCTAGCTATTGTAAACAGTGCTGCGATGAACATTGGGGTACATGTGTCTCTTCCTTTTTTTTTGTAATATAAATTTATTTATTTTAATTGGAGGCTAATTACTTTACAACACTGTAATGCTTTTGCCATACATTGACATGAGTCCACCACGGGTATACATGTGTTCCCCATCCTGAACCCCCCTCTCACCTCCCTCCCCATCCCATCCCTCAGGGTCATCCCAGTGCACTAGCCCCAAGCATCCTGTCTCATGCATCGAACCTGGACTGGCGATCCATTTCACATATGATAATATACATGTTTCAATGCCATTCTCCTAAATCATCCCACCGTCACCTTCTCCCACAGAGTCCAAAAGACTGTTCTATACATCTGTGTCTCTTTTGCTTTCTCGCATACAGGGTTATCATTACCATCTTTCTAAATTCCACATATATGTGTTAGTATACTGTATTGGTGTTTTTCTTTCTGGCTTACTTCACACTGTATAATAGGCTCCAGTTTCATCCATCTCATTAGGACTGGTTCAAATGTATTCTTTTCAATGGCTGAGTAATATTCCATTGTGTATATGTACCACAGCTTTCTTATCCATTCATCTGCTGATGGGCATCTAGGTGGCTTCCATGTCCTGACTATTATAAACAGTGCTGCGATGAACATTGGGGTACACATGTCTCTTTCAGATCTGGTTTCCTAGGTTTGTATGCCCAGAAGTGGGATTGCTGGGTCATATGGCAGTTCTATGTCCAGTTTTTTAAGGAGTCTCCACACTGTTCTCCATAGTGGCTGTACTAGTTTGCATTCCCACCAACAGTGTAAGAGGGTTCCCTTTTCTCCATACCCTCTCCAGCATTTATTGCTTATAGACTATTGGATAGCAGTCATTCTGACTGGTGTGAAATGGTACCTCATTGTGGTTTTGATTTGCCTTTCTCTGATAATGAGTGATGTTGAGCATCTTTTCATGTGTTTGTTAGCCATCTGTATGTCTTCTTTGGAGAAATGTCTGTTTAGTTCTTTGGCCAATTTTTTGATTGGGTCATTTATTTTTCTGGTATTGAGCTGCAGGAGCTGCTTGTATATTTTTGGGATTGATTCTTTGTCAGTTGCTTCGTTTGCTATCATTTTCTTTCATTCTGAAGCCTGTCTTTTCAGCTGGCTTATAGTATCCTTCGTTGTGCAAAAGCTTTTTGTTTATTTTTGTTTCCCATTTGTTTATTTTTGTTTCTATTTCCATTACTCTGGGAGATGGGTCATAGAGGATCCTGCTGTGATTTATGTCAGTGTTTTGTCTATGTTTTCCTCTAGGAGTTTTATAGTTTCTGGTCTTACATATAGATCATTAATCCATTTTGAGTTTGTTTTTCTGTATGGTGTTAAAAAGTGTTCTAGTTTCAGTCTTTAAAAGTGGTTGACCAGTTTTCCCAGCACCACTTGTTGAAGAGGTTGTCTTTTCTCCATTGTAGATTCTTGCCTCCTTTGTCAAAGATAAGGTGCCCATAGGTACGTTGATTTATCTCTGGGCTTTCTGTTTTGTTCCATTGATCTATATTTCTGTCTTTGTGCCAGTGCCTTACTGTGTTGATGACTGTAGCTTTGTAGTATAGTCTGAAGTCAGGCAGGTTGATTCCTCCAGTTCCATACTTCTTTCTCAAGGTTGCTTTGGCTATTCAAGGTTTTTTGTATTTCCATACAAATTGTGAAATTATTTGTTCTAGTTCTGTGAAAAATACCGTTGGTAGCTTGATAGGATTGCATTGAGTCTATAGTTTGCTTTGGGTAATATACTCATTTTCACTATATTGATTCTTCCGACTCATGAACTTGGTATATTTCTCCATCTACTTGGGTCATCTTTGATTTCTTTCATCAGTGTTTTATAGTTTTCTATATATAGGACTTTTGTTTCTTTAGGTAGATTTTTCCTAAGTATTTTATTCTTTTCATTGCAATGGTGAATGGAATTGTTTCCTTAATTTCTCTTTCTGTTTTCTCATTGTTAGTGTATAGGAATGCAAGGGATTTCTTTGTGTTAATTTTATATTCTGCAACTTTACTATAGTCATTGATTAGCTATAGTAATTTTCTGGTGGTGTCTTTAGGGTTTTCTATGAAGAGGATCATGTCATCTGCAAACAGTGAGAGTTTTACTTCTTTTCCAATATGGATTCCTTTTATTTCTTTTTCTTCTCTGATTGCTGTGGCCAAAACTTCCAAAACTATGTTGAATAGTAGTGGTGAGAGTGGGCACCCTTGTCTTGTTCCTGACTTTAGGGAAAATGCTTTAAATTTTTCACCATTGAGGATAATGCGTGATGTAGGTTTATCATATATGGCTTTTATTATGTAGAGATATGTTCCTTCTATTCCTGCTTTCTGGAGGGTTTTTATCGTAAATGGATGTTTGATTTTGTCAAAGGTTTTCTCTGCATCTATTGAGATAATCATATGGTTTTTATCTTTCAATTTGTTTATGTTGTTGTATCACATTGACTGATTTGTGAATAGTGAAGAATCCTTGAATCCCTGGGTTAAAGCCCACTTGGTCATGATCTATGATCTTTTTAATATGTTGTTGGATTCTGTTTGCTAGCAATTTGTTGAGGATTTTTGCATCTATGTTCATTGGTGATATTGGCCTCTAGTTTTCTGTTTTTGTGGCATCTTTGTCTGGTTTTGGTGATGGTGGCCTCTTAGAATGAGTTTGGCAGTTTACCTTCCTCTGCAGTTTTCTGGAAGAGTTTGAGTAGAATAGTTGTAGCTCTTCTCTAAATTTTTGGTAGAATTCACCTGTGAGGCCATCTGGTCCTGGGCTTTTGTTTGCTGGAAGATTTCTGATTACAGGTTCGATTTCTGTGCTTGTGATGGGTCTGTTAAGATTTTCTATTTCTTCCTGGTTCAGTTTTGGAAAGTTATACTTTTCTAAGAATTTGTCCGTTTCTTCCAAGTTGTCCCCTTTATTGTCATGTAGTTGCTGGTAGTCTTTTATGATCATTTGTATTTCTGTGTTGTCTGTTGCGATTTCTCCATTTTCATTTCTAATTTTGTTGATTTGATTCTTCTCCCTTTGTTTCTTGGTGAGTCTGGCTGATGGTTTGTCTGTTTTATTTATCTTCTCAAAAACCAGCTTTTAGTTTTGTTGATTTTTGCTATAGCCTCCTTTGTTTTTCTTTCATTTATTTCTGCCCTAATTTTTATGGTTTCTTTCCTTTTACTAACTTTGGGATTCTTCATTTCTTCTTTTTCTATTGCTTTAGGTGTAAAGTTAGGTTATTTATTTGATTTTTCTCATTTCTTGAGGTAAGCTTGTATTGCTATGAACCTTCCCCTTAGCACTGCTTTTACTGAATCACATAGGTTTTGGGTTGTTGTGTTTTCATTTTCATTTGTTTCTATGCATATTTTGATTTCTTTTTTGATTTCTTCTGTGATTTGTTGGTTATTCAGAAGTGTGTTGTTTAGCCTCCATATGTTTGTATTTTTAATAGTTTTTTTTCCCCTGTAGTTGACATCTAATCTTAACACATTGTGATCAGAAAAGATGCTTGAAATGATTTCAATTTTTTTGAATTTATCAAGGCTAGATTTGTGGCCCAGGATATGTTCTATTCTGGACAATGTTCCATGTGAACTTGAGAAAAAGGTGAAATTCATTGTTTTGGGGTGAAATGTCCTATAGATATCAATTAGGTCTAACTGGTCCATTGTATCATTTAAAGATTGTGTTTCCTTGCTAACTTTTTGTTTGGTTTATCTATTCATAGGTATGAGTGGGGTATTAAAGTCCCTCTATTGTTGTATTGCTGTTAATTTCCCCTTTCATACTTTTTAGCATTTGCCTTACATGTTGTGGTGCTCCTATGTTGAGTGCATATATATTTATAATTGTTATATCTTCTCCTTGGATTAATCCTTTGATCATTATGTACTATCCCTCTTTGTTTCTTTTCACGGCCTTTATTTCAAAGTCTATTTTATCTGATATGAATATTGCTACTCCTGCTTTCTTTTTGTCTCCATTTGCATGAAATATCTTTTTCCAGCCCTTTACTTTCAGTCTGTATATGTCTCTTGTTTTGAGGTGGGTCTCTTGTAGGCAACATATATAGGGGTCTTGTTTTTGTATCCATTCAGCCAGCCTTTGTCTTTTGGTTGGGGCATTCAGCACATTTACATTTAAGGTAATTATTGATAAGTATGATTCTGTTGCCATTTGCTTTGTTGTTTTGGGCTCACATTCATAAAACCTTTCTGTGTTTCCTGTCTAGAGAAGATCCTTTAGCATTTCTTTAAGAGCTGGTTTGGTGGTGCTGAATTCTCTTAGCTTTTGCTTGTCTGTAAAGCTTTTGATTTCTCCTTCATATCTGAATGAGATCCTTGCTGGGTACAGTAATCTGGGTTGTAGGTTCTTCTCTTTCATCACTTTAAGTATGTCCTGCCATTCCCTTCTGGCTTGAAGAGTGTCTTTTGAAAGATCTGCTGGTATCCTTATGGGAATTTCCTTGTGTGTTATTTGTTGCTTTTCCCTTGCTGCTTTTAATATATGCTCTTTGTGTTTGATCTTTTTAAATTTGATTAATATGTGTCTTGGGGGTGTTTTGCCTTAGGTTTATCCTGTTTGGGACTCTCTGGGCTTCTTGGACTTAGGTGGCTATTTCCTTTCCCATTTTAGGGAAACTTTCAACTATTATCCCCTCAAGCATTTTCTCATGCCCTTTCTTTTTGTCTTCTTCTGGGACTCCTGTGATTTGAATGTTGGAGTGTTTAACATTGTCTCAGAAGTCTCTGAGGTTGTCCTCATTTCTTTGAATACTTTTTTCTTTTTTCCTCTCTGCTTCCTGTGTTCCCACCATTCTATCTTTCACCTCACTTATCCTATCTTCTGTCTTAGTTATTCCACTGTTGGTTCCCTTCAGAGTGCTTTTGATCTCAGTTATTGTATTATTCATTATTGATTGACCCTTTTATTTCTTCTAGGTCCTTGTTAAACATTTCTTGCATCTTCTCAATCATTGTCTCTAGTCTATTTATCTGTAACTCCATTTTGTTTTCATGACATTGGATCAACTTTACTTTCATTATTCTGAATTCTTTTTCAGGTAAACTCCCTAGACCCTCCTCTTTTGTTTGGGTATGTGGGCATTTATCATGCTCCTTCACCTGCCGAATATTTCTCCTCATCATTTTTGTTTAGATTGCTGTGTTTGGGGTGATCTTTCTGTAGGCTGGAAGTTTGTGGTTCCTCTTTATTGTGGAGATTGCTCCCTATGGGTGGGGTTGGACTAGTGGCTTGTCAAGGTTTCCTGGTTAGGGAAGCTTGTGTCTGTGTTCTGATGGGTGGTGCTGGATCTCTTCTCTCTGGAGTGCAATGACATGCCCAGTAGTGAGTATTGGGGTGTCTATGGTTTTGGTGTGACTTTGGCCACCTGTATTTTTGTGCTCAGGGTTATGTTCCTGCACTGTTGGAAAATTAGCTTGGTATGTCTTGCTCTGCAACTTGTTGGCTTTTGGATGGAGCTTGGTTTTAGTGTAGATATGGAGGCTTTTGGATGAGCCCTTGTTGATTAATATTCCCTGGAGTCAGGAGTTTTCTGGTGTTCTCAAGTTTTGGATTTAAGCCTACTGACTCTGGTTTTCAGTCTTATTCTTACAGTAGCCTCAAGACTTCTCCATCCATACAGCACAGATGATAAAACATATAGTTTAATGGTGAAAAGATTCTCCACAGTGAGGGACACCCAGAGAAGTTCACAGAGTTACATGGAGAAGAGAAGAGGGAGGAGGGAGACAGAGGTGACCAGGAGGAGAAGAGGGAATGTCAACAGGGGAGAGGCCAATCTAGCCAGTAATCAGTTCTGTAAGTGTTCTCCACAACCCGGAACACCCAGAGAGATTCACAGAGTTAAGTAGATAAGAAAAGGGGGAGGGAGGAGATAGAGGTGACCTAGGGGAGAAAAGGGAGGGTCAAAAGGGGAGAGAGCAATCAAGCCAGTAATCACACCCCTAAGTAAAAATGGGTACTGAAGATTAGATTCTTAAAGGTACAAAATTGGTGACAAAAACTAAAAAGCAAAGATTAAAAATCTAGAGTAGAGGTTTGACTCTCAAAAATACAATACAAAATCCATCGCAAAAATTATAAAAAATATATGTATGAAGTTTGCTTTAAAAATAGGGTCCCCCCTTTTGTTTGTGAGATAATAGTAGGTTATAAAAATGAAAAGAGTAATAAATAACTTAAAAATAGAAAAAATTAAAATTAAAAAATGATAATAGTAAAAATATATCTAGGTCTGGAGCTGTTGAGAGCAGTGTGGGGTCAGTTCAGCTTCAGATAGTTCCTTGTTCCAGCTTATACTTCTTCTCAAGGTCTATAGGTCCCTTCCAATGCTTACTCAATGCTAACTACAGGGTTTTAATCTGTTGCACCTGTCACTTCCAGAGCAGTTCCCTCTTAGTTTATTTTGGCTTTCTCTGTTTGTGTCTTATCCGTGTCTAATTTCCGCCCTGACGCAAGGGGACAAAGGTAGTCACTTATTTAGGCTCACTGTTCAGTCGTGCTGTGGGGAGGGAGGAGCACTGCGAACAAATCCCGCTGGTGTGTGGGGAGCGCTCGCGGTGTCTGGGCCACACTGGGTCCGCCCCCGCTCGTGGCGTGTGTGGGGAGCGCTCGCGGTGTCTGGGCCACACTGGGTCCGCCCCCGCTCGTGGCGTGTGTGGGGAGCGCTCGCGGTGTCTGGGCCACACTGGGTCCGCCCCCGTTCGTGGCGTGTGTGGGGAGCGCTCGCGGTGTCTGGGCCACACTGGGTCCGCCCCGGCTCGTGGCGTGTGTGGGGAGCGCTCGCAGTGTCTGGGCCGCACTGGGTCCGCCCCGCTCGTGGCGTGTTGTGGGGAGCGCTCGCAGGTGTCTGGGCCAACTGGGTCCGCCCCCGTTCGTGGCGTGTGTGGGGAGCGCTCGCAGTGTCTGGGCCGCACTGGGTCCGCCCCCGCTCGTGGCGTGTGTGGGGAGCGCTCGCAGTGTCTGGGCCGCACTGGGTCCGCCCCCGCTCGTGGCGTGTGTGGGGAGCGCTCGCAGTGTCTGGGCCGCACTGGGTCCGCCCCCGCTCGTGGCGTGTGTGGGGAGCGCTCGCAGTGTCTGGGCCGCACTGGGTCCGCCCCCGCTCGTGGCGTGTGTGGGGAGCGCTCGCAGTGTCTGGGCCGCACTGGGTCCGCCCCCGCTCGTGGCGTGTGTGGGGAGCGCTCGCAGTGTCTGGGCCGCACTGGGTCCGCCCCCGCTCGTGGCGTGTGTGGGGAGCGCTCGCAGTGTCTGGGCCGCACTGGGTCCGCCCCCGCTCGTGGCGTGTGTGGGGAGCGCTCGCAGTGTCTGGGCCGCACTGGGTCCGCCCCCGCTCGTGGCGTGTGTGGGGAGCGCTCGCAGTGTCTGGGCCGCACTGGGTCCGCCCCCGCTCGTGGCGTGTGTGGGGAGCGCTCGCAGTGTCTGGGCCACAGTGGGTCTGCCCCTGCTCATGGCGGCATGTGCTTTCCCGGTCTACACTGCTCAGGTTCCAGGTTGCTCTGCAGGGGTGCTGTCCAAAGCAGGCCCTGTGTTTTGTGCACTTCCCAGGTCTAAGCCACTCAGGTTCAGGTTTCGGGTACTCTGCAAGGGCACAGAGTCTGTTGGGCGTGCGTTTTGTGCCTTCCCAGGTCGGAGCAGCTCGGGTGACCAGGTGCTTGGCGAGTGCACTGTCCCAGGTGGGCAGTGTATCTTAATCACCTCCCTGGTCCCGGCTGCTTGGTTTCCCGGGTGCGCCATGAGAGCAAATGTCTCAGGTGTGCTGTGTGTCTTCTCTGGGGAGCTGATCTCTGGCTGCAACCCTCCTAGCAGATGTCAACTGTCCAGGATCCCAGGAAGACTTGGTTAGCAACCGGCAGCCTGCTCACAGTTTGGCGGAGGAGGCCATCTCTGGGGCCGAGATTGCCCTTTGCCTTCTGGCTTTGGCTGTCTCCCACCTGCCTCTCTACCCCTGGCGGCAGGGAGGGGTCGGTCTGCAGCCGGCTAGCTCTCCTTTGGTGTTTGCTCAATCCTTTGTTCTGTGAGCAGGCCACTCTGCGCCTTAGGTTAGACCTTTTCATGAGAAAGTTCTCTTTTTCTCTGTCTCTTTTTTTTTCTCTCTCTGGCTATCCCACAGTTTGGGTTGCTGTCTCACATTAGCTCCCTCAGATTGTCCTCAGGGCATTCAGGCCCAATCCTTAGCTTAAGGACCAATGATGCAGTCCACTCCTCCCTGCCCAGCCCCCACTTGCTGGTGGTGGACACGAGCTTCTGGGCTATTTCACCACTGACAGTTGCAGTTAGGTGTGTATTCTGTGGGTTTTTTTTTTTCCCCTCCTGGTTATGATGCCCTCTGAGGTTCCAAAGCTCCTCACAGACCCACCTGTGAGAGGGTTTCCTACTGTGTGGAAGCTTCTCCTCCCTCACGACTCCCTCCCAAGGATAGGTCTGCATCCCTAAATCTTTTGTCTCTGTTTTTGTCTTTTATATTTTTTCCTACCTCCTTTTGAAGAAAATGGGCTGCCTTTCTGGCTGCCTGGTGTCCTCTGCCAGTGTTGAGAAGTTGTTCTGTGGAAGTTGCTCAGCAGTCAAATGATCTTTTGATGAATTTGTGGGGGAGAAAGTGGTATCCCTGTCATATTCATCTGCCACATAGGACCACCTTCTGGGAATCCAGATAGGAAAAGAAGAAGTGAAACTCTCACTGTTTGCAGATGACATGATCCTCTACATAGAAAACCCTAAAGACTCTACCAGAAAATTACTAGAGCTAATCAAAGAATATAGTAAAGTTGCAGGATATAAAATTAACACACAGAAATCCCTTGCATTCCTATACACTAACAATGAGAAAACAGAAAGAGAAATTAAGGAAACAATACCATTCACCATTGCAACAAAAGAATAAAATACTTAGGAGTATATCTACCTAAAGAAACAAAAGACCTATACATAGAAAACTATAAAACACTGATGAAAGAAATCAAAGAGGACACAAACAGATGGAGAAACATACCGTGTTCATGGATTGGAAGAATCAATATTGTCAAAATGGCTATTCTACCCAAAGCAATCTACAGATTCAATGCAATCCCTATCAAGCTACCAACGGTATTTTTCACAGAACTAGACCAAAGAATTTCACAATTTGTATGGAAATACAAAAAACCTCGAATAGCCAAAGTAATCTTGAGAAAGAAGAATGGAACTGGAGGAATCAACCTGCCTGACTTCAGACTCTACTACAAAGCCACAGTCATCAAGACAGTATGGTACTGCACAAAGACAGAAATATAGATCAACGGAACAGAATAGAAAGCCCAGAGATAAATCCACGAACCTATGGACACCTTATCTTTGACAAAGGAGGCAAGGATATACAATGGAAAAAAGACAACCTCTTTAACAAGTGGTGCTGGGAAAACTGGTCAACCACTTGTAAAAGAATGAAACTAGAACACTTTCTAACACCATACACAAAAATAAACTCAAAATGGATTAAAGATCTAAATGTAAGACCAGAAACTATAAAACTCCTAGAGGAGAACATAGGCAAAACACTCTCCGACATAAATCACAGCAAGATCCTCTATGACCCACCTCCCAGAATATTGGAAATAAAAGCAAAACTAAACAAATGGGACCTAATGAAACTTAAAAGCTTTTGCACAACAAAGGAAACTATAAGTAAGGTGAAAAGACAGCCCTCAGATTGGGAGAAAATAATAGCAAATGAAGAAACAGACAAAGGATTAATCTCAAAATATACAAGCAACTCCTGCAGCTCAATTCCAGAAAAATAAATGACCCAATCAAAAAATGGGCCAAAGAACTAAACAGACATTTCTCCAAAGAAGACATACAGATGGCTAACAAACACATGAAAAGATGCTCAACATCACTCATTATTAGAGAAATGCAAATCAAAACCACAATGAGGTACCATTACACACCAGTCAGGATGGCTGCTATCCAAAAGTCTACAAGCAATAAATGCTGGAGAGGGTGTGGAGAAAAGGGAACCCTCTTACACTGTTGGTGGGAATGCAAACTAGTACAGCCGCTATGGAGAACAGTGTGGAGATTTCTTAAAAAACTGGAAATAGAACTGCCATATGACCCAGCAATCCCACTTCTGGGCATACACACTGAGGAAACCAGATCTGAAAGAGACACGTGCACCCCAATGTTCATCGCAGCACTGTTTATAATAGCCAGGACATGGAAGCAACCTAGATGCCCATCAGCAGATGAATGGATAAGGAAGCTGTGGTACATATACACCATGGAATATTACTCAGCCATTAAAAAGAATTCATTTGAACCAGTCCTAATGAGATGGATGAAACTGGAGCCCATTATACAGAGTGAAGTAAGCCAGAAAGATAAAGAACATTACAGCATACTAACACATATATATGGAATTTAGAAAGATGGTAACGATAACCCTATATGCAAAACAGAAAAAGAGACACAGAAATACAGAACAGACTTTTGAACTCTGTGGGAGAATGTGAGGGTGGGATATTTCAAAAGAACAGCATGTATACTATCTATGGTGAAACAGATCCCCAGCCCAGGTGGGATGCATGAGACAAGTGCTTGGGCCTGGTGCACTGGGAAGACCCAGAGGAATCGGGTGGAGAGGGAGGTGGGAGGGGGGATCGGGATGGGGAATATGTGAATCTATACAATATCTTGTGATATTCTATATCTTCACATATCAATGTGAATCTATGGCTGATTCATATCAATGTATGACAAAACCCACTGAAATGTTGTGAAGTAATTAGCCTCCAACTAATAAAAAAATTAAAAAAAAAAAGACCACCTTCTGTCCCAAGGAAGTTTAAGCTTGCATGGTACATACATGTTCTCAGTGTGGGTTAGTATATAATCTATGTCTAAAAACTAAAAAATTACTAAAAAGTGGCTTATAAAAGAGCAGTAAAAACAATTTGCATAATTTTTATAGTCAGTGTCATCAAGCTGTGATTATCTGATGAATCTGTCTCCCTCCT
Source organism: Cervus canadensis (assembly GCF_019320065.1). Taxonomy (NCBI): domain Eukaryota; kingdom Metazoa; phylum Chordata; class Mammalia; order Artiodactyla; family Cervidae; genus Cervus; species Cervus canadensis. The sequence continues at coordinate 54,506,837 of NC_057399.1, forward strand.
ATAGGCGTAGGCTCCATGGTGACCTAGTTTCATAGGCAAGGGATCCTTTTCCTGAATGGTTCTGGAAACAATATTATAAATTTATATCTATCTACCTAAACATAATAAAAATATGAATATTATTGTGAATGCTCAAAAGGCAGAACATCTCCTTTATGACTGACATATTCTTTTTTTCACTCATTGATTCAGTAAGTATTTAATAAACACCTATGATTTGTTAGGTATTGTGTTGATGCTGGGTATAGAGGAGGAGCAGAACAGGTAGCAGCCCTACAGAAATTAAGGTCTGAAGATTGAAGATACAAAATTAAATAAGCTGTGACCACAGAGGGTAAGCAGTGTCATCTGGTATTTTACTTGTGACTTGTTTGAATTCTTTAGCTAGCTAAGGGGCAGAACATGTCCCAGGGAGGGACTGGTGTGAGTAAAGATCTAAAAGTAAAAGAGAAGATACACTTAAAGGAAAAACAGAGTGAGCTATTCCTTCTTCACAAGTGTAGAGAGTTTTTTTTTTTCCTTTTGAAGATAATGTACATTGTTGGTGAGTGTGATGGTACATACTCTCATCCAGGGCTCTGTGTGCATATACACTCAGTTGTGTCCAACTCTTTGCAGTCCCATGGACTGTAGCCCACCAGGCTCCTCCATCCATGGGTTTTTCCAGACAAGAACACTGGAGTGGGTTGCCATTCTCTTCTTCAGGGGATCTTCTCTACCTAGGGATTAAACCCACAACCCCTGTCTCCTGCATTGGCAGGCTGGTTCTTTACCACTGAGCCTCCTGTTATGCTGGGAAGCCCTCCTCCTGGGAAGCCATCCCAGGCTCATAGGAGTATAAATTGATGTGAGTTTTTTAGAAGGTAATTTGGCAATATCATGCCAAAGTTTAAAGTTATGTGTACATTTGATACTGTATTTTTTTGATACTGTATTTTTAGATATTTATTCTAGGCAAATAATTATAAATGTATAAAAAGATAAAATATCCTAGGTTTTGGTTTTATAAAGAGAAAAATTGGAAACAACAGAGAAATGGTTAAATAAACTATATATACTGAAAGATATTCTGTAGACCTAATGAAAATATTGTCAAAACATCTAATTTTCTAGACCAGGGTTTGGCAAACTATAGTCAAACTATGACCACAGCATGACACCTACTTTTTAAAGAAACTTTTTGTTTTGAAATAACTATGAATTCACAGGAAGTTGCAAACGTAGAATAGAAACATCCTGTGTATCATTCCTGTCATGTCATCAACTGGTTACATCTTACATAACTGTAGTACAATATCAAACCAGGAAACTGACATTAGTACAATGTGTGTGAATTTCTGTAATTACAGCCACAGTCCAGGTTATTTCATAATCACAAAGATTTCTCTGTGTTATCCTTTGATAGTCATACCTAGCTCTTTCTCCCTTGCCATTAATAACTGACCTTGGCAGGTATTAATCTGTTTTCCATTTCTGTAGCTTTGTTATTTTGGGAATGTTATGTAAATAGAATCATATATTACCTTTTGAAATTGGCTCTTTTTTCCCATTCTGTGTCATGTCCTTGATATGTATTTAAATTAGAAATACATTGGTAGTTTACTTTTCAGTGCTGAGTGGTATTCCATGGTAAGGATCTATCAGATCTTGTTTAACTGTTTACCTATTGAAGAGGGTGTCATGGTTTCCTTTTTTTGGCTGTTTCATATAAAACTGCTATAACCGTTTGTGAATAGGGTTTGATGTGGACATAGGTTCTCATTTCTATGGGATAAATAGAAATGTGATTGCTGGGTTGGATGGTAAGTGTATGTTTAGCTTTCTATGTAACTGCTGAGTGACTATATCGTTTTACAAATCTCTCAAACAATGCATAAGAGATGTAGTTGCTCTGCATCCTTGCCAGCACTGGGTATTGTGACTATTTTTTATTTTAGCTGTTCTAATGGGTCTGTAGTAATATCTAGTCCAGCAAGTTCTTTGCTAGTATATGGTTAGTACTACCACACAGTCTTGATTTCTGTAGCTATAAAATACATCTTAAAATTCGACAGAGTGATTCCTCTCACTGTAGTTATCTCTGAAAATTGTTTTAGCTCTTCTCGTTCCCTTGCCTTTTCATATAAATCTTAGAATAACCTTGTCATATTTACAAAAAACTGATGAGAATATGACAGGAGTTAGGTTAAATATGTATCAATTTAGGGAGAATTGAGATCTTTGCTATGTTGCGTCTTTCATTCCAAGAACACAGTATGTTTGCTCTCTGTTTTTGTAAATGAAGTTTTATTGGAGCACCATCATGACCATTCATTTATATATTGTCAGAGGTTGCTTTCTTGTTATAAAAGTAGAATTGAGCAGTGCCAAATACTGTGTGGCCCAGAACACTTAAAATATTTACTCTCTGACACTTTACAGAGAAACTTTTTCAACCTTTGGATCCAATCAGTGTTTATGCTCTATTAGTGAAAAAAATATAAAATAGTATAAATGGTATCATAACATTTTAACTTTAAATATAAGTTAATCACACTCGTATGTCTACCTATGCATATTAAAATGATTGAAAGACTGTGAAACAAAAATTTTAACCTTGGTTCTTTTAGGACAGTAGTATCATGATGATTTAAAAATTTTTTGTTGTGTGTGATTTTTTTTTTGGCACCTTCCACTTTCTATTCTAGCTAGCGAAAAATAATGTATCAGGTTAAGGAAGGATTCTGTTTTCCAATCTCTTTTTAACCATTTTTGTAAGACTTTTTTCTTCCAGGTAAAAAGAGACTTTCAGATTACAACAGAAGATATGCCAATCAATTGTTTGTATTAGGGATACTGAATGATGCTTTAACAATATGCCTTTTCAAAAGACACAGATGAATTCTCATAGGTTCATAACTTAAGCATACCCTTGGTTGATAAGCACAGATAAGAAAATGCCATGATATTGAATCTTAATCCTTGGTGTTTATTCTTGATAATAATAAAGGAGTGCTCCACCCTTGAGGTTTATTTACCAGCAACCCCATGCAAACGCCACATACTTAAGCCTGCACACCGAGATGAGCAAATTGGTTATCGCTGAATGACTATTTCAAATTACAGAGACTGGCAAAATGAACATTTGCATGTTTGTTGCTGTAACCCATCTTAACGATTACTGACAAACTTCTTCCATTTCTGATAGGGCATCAACATAGATACAAGACAGATCAAATGGCAAGTCACACCATGAGAGTAACCTGCCATTTGAGAAACTGAATGTAGGGCATGAAACACAGTGATTACAGCTATGCTTTCATCTGGGAAGGGCTCTGACAGGGTCATGAAAGACCAGAGAGGTGTTTGGAACAGACCTAGGTCCCTGACAGGTTAATAACCCACTTCACAGAGTCACAGTTTACCTCAAATTGACTGCATTCTGTTCCTGGAGTGATTATTTCTTAAACTCTCACCTTGGTTTTCAACTGCACTCTGAATGCTCATTTATAGGGTGTGAATTAAAATAAATTAACATGATTTTAATATATCTAGGAATTATATATTAATAGTTCCTTGATCCTAACCACTGAAGAAAGTTGGTATGGGGAAAAGACGAAATTCTAAAAGACTCTGATCCTGCTCAGAAATAGGCACATAATTTTTTGCAAATGAAAGTGATTGTTACATCAGAGCTGCAGATGCTTGGAACACCTTGTCATCCCTTTGCTTTCAGGTGATGCCCACACAGCACTAAGAACAGCAGAGATCTGTAAATTTTCTAACTAATCATGATCAATATTGACAACCAGACAGCATCATTCTGGCTCCAGAATAGATTCCTGGGCCATGATGATTCTGTTTGTCTGTCTACATTGCTCACATTAGCTGGGTAAATTGGCTGGTTAAATCTCTGCTTCTATAATATCAGCCTTAAAAAGAGAGGTTTAGGGATTTGCTCAAGAGTAGAGAATGAATAAAAAGTGTTCATTTGTTCATCCAATTTTTTTTTTTAAAGAAAGGTTTATAGTCACTCACTTCTACTCTTCTTGGTGTATGGAAATTACCATAATGAATAAGGCATGAATCTTTCTCAATAAGAGGCTTAGAAATTATGATAACAGGATGTATAATTATGAAAGGGTGTTCTAAGGCAGATATGTCATAAGAAATACATAGATTCAGTACACTGGGAACTGCAGGATGAAGACATCACTCCTGTCTGGGGGGGAATCCAAAGAAGCTTTCTGAAGGAAGTGGTCTTGACCAGGTACTTGAGGCAAGATGTAGATTAAGGCATAAACCACAGAAACGGATGCTGATTAGTTATCTAGAGCAAGCTTAAGAAACGGCAGGAATTAAGGATTCAGGGGTGTTTGTGGGGAACTCAAAGGCAGACATGCATCCAGGTCTTAGGAAGGAATTGGAACTAGAGTTGGAAAACAATTCAGGAACAGAGGGAATTCTTTTTCTACTGCTTCGTTCATGTCTCTGAACAAACTTGCTTCCTTTGCTTCTTCATTCGCAGAGTGGACTATGGCTACCCCAACTTTATGACTGAAGAGAATCTTTGTGCCCTACATTATGTCAGTTTCATGAACTACTGCTAGGAAAGTGAAGTCACACATAAACAGTGTCCTGGGGAAGATTTAGAAGTTCCTAGATAAGGAGGGATGACTTACGTGATGATCAGACATTCCCAAATGGGTAGGTGCTGTACTGTGGGGAATTGTAAAACAGTGCAGTCAGAATACAGACTTGGAAGGGCAGTTAGGGAAAGATAATGACTTTGGGGCATCACCGAGAAGCATAGTGATGTGAAATAAATTATACTCTAGGCAATCAATTTGACAACACTGAGTATGATAAAATTATAGATTTGTTTTTGTCTTATTTTTGTATCCATTGATCTCACTGCATTATATGCACTTCTGTGAGACACTTTAATTTCTTTTGGATACAAGATGCAAGATGATACAATGATTATAAATATTAAAAATGAGTACCACTATAGGTGATAAAAATTTGACTTAAAATTTGTGTTATCTATTAATTTGTTCTGTAACCATTGCATATCCCCAGACCACTAAGAGTCCAAGTTTGCTACTGTAAAAAATGGTGTGAGAAAATATGGGCTTCTCTTCTCTTCAGTAAGAATAATTATACTACTTAAAGCGGATTTCTCTACAACCAGAAATTCTGAGTGATAGAATTATCTTCCTTGACAGAAAGGCACAATGTTGCTGACTTTGTGAATGTGATGTACTCTCTCTCTTTCTTTTTTCTTTGAATTTTAGGATTTTTTTTTCACTGTTTCTCATGGCATTTCAAAGCATCCAACTGATCTGGATTTGAATTCCAGATCTGCTATGTAGCAAATGTTTGATTTAAGCAAATAAACTTATGAGGTTAAATTAGTAATAATACTTCCCTAAATTTTTGTCAGAGCAAAATTACTCAATAAAATGAGTTTGGGACATCATTTGGAAAAAAAAGTGAGGATTCAATTAGAAAAGAAATGGCTCTTGTGTGCCTCTCATCCCACTTGTCCCATCCAGACTGTATTAAAGCCCTTGGATCCTTCCCTCTGAGGTTGGCCTGGACCTCAGAATCTTTCTGCATTCCCAGGCAGCTCGTAACACCAATCCACTGAAGGTGTTGTTCGAGGCCAAAATATTTGCCATCCCCTGACTATGATTGTAAATTGTTAGGCTTTTATATCCCAGTGTGAAGATGAAAATTTTTATCCAGTCCTCTTATTTTACATATGACAAAACGAAGGCTGAGGAAGAGTGATTTGGCATAACATCACACAGCCAAGTATACTACAACCCAAAACCAGAGTCTTCTTTTAGCAATTTTAATGAAATAATTATCTTTGCTGTTATAGTCCTCCCTAAATGTGATCACTGAGCTTTGGTTTGTTTTTCTAAATACTTGCAGTTGGAATTTCTGATTTTTTTTATATTTTATGTTTTCTAACAAACTAATGGGACATAACTACTTGAGTTTACATTTTCTAGATGTAGTCTGACTTTCAGTGGACCACCGCTGACAATACTGGAAATTAGCAATTAGGTGAAAGCAATTACTGTAGTATTGTGAAATTGGAATTTTAACCTTATGAATAAATGAATGTTTTCTATTTTGGTGGCGTGTCCAAAAAAAAAAAAAAAATGAGGCCTACCCCTTAGTGAGCATTCCCTGGTCTGCTGAGGAAGTCTGAGCACTGTCCCTGTGTTCTTTTACTCTTGTATTATTTTCCTCTTCTGGCCTGTGTGCCGTGATTTCTCAACAGCTGGGGGAGTACAGCCTCAGAATCCTACAGCCACAAGATTTTCTATGAAGTCACCTGATTGGTCCTTGGAGTCCAGGAAGGTGAACGTAGTAAAACAACAGGAAGCTTCTAAACTTATTCTGAGTGAACTCAATAAACACAGATCAGAAGTTTATATCTTTCTTTGGTACAGATCTTTGCTTTAGCTTATAACCCCCCTTTAAGTGGCACTCACTGCATTGGGCTGCAATTCTTTGTTCTTCTGTTTATTGTCCCTTGGAAACACTTGAGGACATATATTTATATTTACATATTTATCATCTCTTAGAGCACCCAGTACATCATAGGGGCTTGATAAATGCGCATTGTTCCATACATGGTACGGGAGGTGACTTGAATTCTGCTTTGTTATACAGCATTTTAGGTTATACAGCATAGTGGAAGCCTCTATCCTTTTGTTTTGCCCCTTCAGATGGGCCCACATCCCCAGCACAGGGACTCATACAAAATGACCTATCAGGAAACGTGCATGGAATGAGCAGATGAATAAAAGATGACTTCACACTTCTTAAGAGTCTATGCACACCTTCATTCTTGTGTTATCCTTTATTTTCCCAGCTTGTATTGATAAATTTAAGACATTTACCCCATATAAACCTGTTCATGCCCTGTTAAATTTCAAAATATTAGTCAAGGAGGAGATATAATAGGCAAAGAATCCCAATTATATCATGGCTTCTCACGCTAGGCCCTTGGTTTACATTACCAATTAAATTTAACCAGCAGTCTTGAGCATCTCTGTGTGCATGGCACCAGGGATGGGGCCGCTATTTCAAGATTTATCAGGGGAGGAATGACTTGACCAAACACCCACATGCGGTTGCCTCTTCAATATGACCAATCCAGGCTGAGTCCTTGACAGTTAGCCTGTTTCCTTTGACGTCTGGGCACTCACTCCTGATGTTCCTGTACCTAGGCAGTGAAGCATCCTGTTGGCTATTCAGTCACATATGCTGGCTTTGAATTCTACCGTCTAGTTGTGTGACCTTGGACAAGTTACTTTAGCTCTGACTGTCAGTTTCCCTGTCTGTAAAATGGGCATAATTATTACTTCAGAGGGTGGTTAGGAGAGGAAATGAGATAATGCACATAAAGTGCTAACCAGAGCCTGGCGCACAGTGAGTGCCAGTCATTTTCATGATTAGTGTGAACATGCTTTCACTCTCCATCTTGTCATATCTTATCCCACCTTTAAGGCCTGGCTCCAAGGTTGCTGCCTCTGCAAAGATTTCTCTGATGCCAGCCAAAGTGGTCTTCCCCTTTCCAAGTGTCTTTTGTATTAACTCACTTAGCCTCATAGTCAATCCCTTATTACATGGCGCTATGCTATTCTCCAGTGGCCTGTGGTACACAGTTTAGCACTTGGGTATGAAGAAACTCAGTACCATCTTGCCTTGTTCATAATTTGAGTATTCCCTGCATTTGTCTTCTATTCAAACAACACCTAAGCAACATGTGGGCAAAGACTCTAAGACAAAACACAGGATGTTTAAAAAACACAACTGAAGGGGCAGTGCCATACCTTAATTCTCTCTCTCCAATTTTCTTCTCTTTTAATTCCTGTTTCCAGTTAGCTTTCTGATTTAAACGAGCCCATCTTTTCTTTTAAAAGGCTATCACAGTCAGTTATATGGGCACACAACAGTGTGGCAGTCATTGGTTTGTGAAGGTTTTCTGTGCCAGGTTCACCCGTGTTTCTCAGTCAAAATGCTCAGCGTTCTGTACAGCTGTATGGAATTGGCATTACTATATTAGCTGCATCAAATCAGCTTGGGAAATAGCCAAGTCCAGGGTCTTTATTCATCCATTCAGACAGTTCTCGGAAAATTGCCTAGAAGACTTGTCAGCCAGTGGTGGGCTCTGCAGGACAGAGAGCTGCTTGCGCTGTGTTGGTGGGAATCTCACTGCCTGCTTCACCCAGAGGTTCCTGGCCCTCAGCTCAAGACACCCCAGCAAACTGGGAAAGGAATTATACAAGTTCCAGGTGGTTACCTTTTGGGATGAGGGGTTGTGTGAGAGAAGGGACACGGGAAGAGAAAGAACCAAAGGAACTTTCCAAAACAATGCTCTGTTTAACTTGTTAGTGGTTACTTGGATGTCAGTTGTATTGTTATTTTTTTACACTCTACAGTATAATAATTTTGCATATACTTAATACATAATTTTTTAACATGGAAAAAGTAAGAACTATGATCCTTGCAAAGACCCTGATAGCTGGGAAAGATCGAGGGCCTAAGGAGAAGGGGGTGACAGAGGATGAGATGGTTGGATGGTATCATCGACTCAATGGACATGAGTTTGAGCAAACCTTGGGAAATGGTGAAGGACCGGGAAGCCTGGCTTGCCGCAGTCCATGGGGTCGCCAAGAGTTGGACATGACTGAGCGACTGAATAACGATGAGCCTGCTGAGTATTATTTACTCCCTTGCCCTCTTATTCCTGAATTTAAAATACAGAGTCATCCAAGGATTCTAAAACCTAATATGGAGAGGTCATCTGGTGATGCCCACCTGGTTGGGTTAGTTTACGTTACTGATTCCCAGGGTTCTGTTGCAGGTGGCTCATGCACTATCCCAAGGGGCAACGGGAGGTCAGCAGGTAGAGTCAGATGGAGTCTGGAGTCATCACCCCTCTCAACTACATTTGATTTCTGTTTCACATATTAAGATTCCAGGTAAGAAATGGTTAAAGAGCCATGAGGGAGGTCAGATTAGTTCTTTTCTAATTTTCAAAGGGTATCTAATGAAATTAGGCTGATGTTTATGGCTTCAAAGGGAGAAGTAGGGTGAATAGGCAAAAGTTCTTGGGAGGTAAGATTGAATTGCTCCATCTCTGTTTGCTTGAGGCAACCCAAGTTCATGGCTTTATGCCTGCTGCCCAAGGTAGTTACAAATAGCACCTTCTTTCCCTAAGTATACCAGTTTGAATGACAAGTTGTAAGGTCAGTCTAGTTATAAGGAATACTTTGACAGTTATAGCTAAGATTATAGAGGACTAGTTTCCGAAGTGGAAACAAGAAGTGAAATAAATAATGAGGACCAATTAGGGAGCGTTGTTGATCTGTTGTTTCAAACTTTTTTTCTTTAAGCAGATTTTTTTTTTTTTTTCTGGTTCTTTAATCATTTCTCCTGAGGCATAGTTGGCAGGTTTCTCATCTTTTGGTCTCTCTGCTCTTGATATGTTTCCATTCCCCACCCCCACCCCCAAGTCTCCAGAAACAAAAATGATAATTCATTTGGGGTCTACTCAGAGTGGATTGAAGAGGCTTTCAGAATAATAGAATGTTTGTATTAGAATGAAATACAATACCATCAAGCTCATTCCAGTAGGAACAGCAATATGGTGAACTCTTATGTTGCATGGTTACATGAGAATCACTATAGAGAATTTGCTCTGCATACATATTTCTAAGCCTGTCCTTAGAGGTTCTTTTTCATATTTAAATTTAGTAGGTTATTTTTATTGAGGAAGGAAAGGGTGGGAAAATTAGGAGATTCTTATTAGTTGTTTCTGGGATAATACCTGGGAAGTTGAATTTAAATTATATCTCTGGTATTCTGTTGCTTGGCCATTTTGGAGAATCCTCAGGGATCCCACTGGTTCCCCAGTTGTGGGCCATGACTCCCAAGGGTGCAAAAGATATGTCGTTATTTTAGTTATTCTAAATACTGCCCTTTTTTTGTTATCAAATATCATTTTCTTCCTCATTTAATATTTGTTAAACCTGCAGGTAGTACTGCAATAGATAAAATACATGTTTAAGAATTATCTAATTTATAAAGCTATTTGTCTTTATGTTTAAAGTTTGTATTGAGAATACAAACCTCACCAGGTATATGTCCAATACCTGGCTTTAGTTCATAATTAATTGGGTTCTTATACTCTAAAAGATGAAAAGTGAATTCATTTGACTCACAGTTAAAGCCAGATAAATCCAATCTCCCAAACCTAGGTCATGGCCAGAGGTGTCCTGGTAGGTGTCTAATCAATAGCTGTCTGTGGAGGGTTGGAGAGAGACGTGGAGGGGGGCAGGAGGGAGTAAAGAAAGCCCTGATTTGTAAAGTGTACCACTTTCTGTTGTGTAAATGTTTTCATTATGGCTACCAACCTGACTTTACTCAAGTGAAATTGAGGGAAGAGGCACATGATCGGCTCTTGTTGAGCTAGTGCAGGCTAGCTCCAGCAGACCTCTGGGTCAGCTGAAAATCTAGTCCTCATAGCTAGTCTAGTGGTCTTCTTATTACTCTACAGATAAACCTGGCATGTTAAGAAGCCCTGGTAGCATATTATGTATGGAATCAGGAGCTATCACTTTGCATTTGATTTCCAGAGCCAAATCAGTGGAAAATCACCCATATCTGAATTCCTGTGGGTTTTCCTATTGCCTCTATTACACCTTGTTCTGACCTTACAGTCCCAATTTTGGCTCTCCAGAAAGTTTCCATGGGCTTTGCCTTCTTCCTTAGCCTAGTTCTTTTGTGACAATCTAATATATCTTCAGGGTAGCCCCTCAGTAGGACTCCACTTTTGGTGAGGGTCAGCTTGCTTAAGTATGACTTTCAGGTTCTATCAGATCTGGTTTCTCAAGGATCATGAGACAAACATCATTATCCTAGACTCCGTTAATTTTTATCAGCTCTCCTTGATTCAGTGCTTTCAAAATCATTTTTAAAGAAACAGTAGTCCTTGTTGATGTTCAGTGAGCAAAAGTGTTTCAGAGTTGATATGTTTGGATATCAAAGGTTTCATAGTTGGACATGAATGGGAAATGTAGCATACTACTTCTTACAGCTATTCCCCTCTCCTCCCATGCTGGAGAATCACAGTCGTTTTCACAAAGTAATAACTCTTGAGCAGCCTTGCAGAGAGAAATTTCCTTACTTTGGTCTGATTTTTGTTGCTGTTGTTCAGTCACTAAGTCATGTCTGAATCTTTGCAACCCCATGGGCGGCAGCGTGGTCTGATTTAGCTTTTCCAAAATTTATTCAAGCATGTACTTCTTCATCACTGATCCTGATTTAAATCCCATGGAATATGCTTAGTGAAAAACTGACATAATAGTTCATAGTAGTGTATATCTTAAAATGACGTTTCAAAATCCATATTCCATGCTGGATTACTTCTTAGTTCCCCATGTCTGAGTGATGGCCTCCTGGCCAGCAGTTGATTTGCTGATGGGAAAAGATTGATGTATTCTGAGATCAGTGATTGGCCCAGCTCTTCAGGTTTCGGTGGCCAGCCCTATCATCCAGAGTCCCTTCTACTCTACTGTTGGATGTCTTACCCTGCGTAAGAAAATGGTCTTCCGTATACAAAACCTTTTTCATTTGGAAGAACTACCAGACAATACTTCTGTTTTTCTTTACTCACACATACTTGACTAAAACAGGCCGCATAGAATGGGTAGCTGTGAGTGAGGATAAAGAAGTATGGTTAGAAGGAAGTAGGATAATAAGGGACCTTGACAGTCAGGCAGAGCAATTTAAATGTGAAACAGGAAATGGAACAGTTATCTTCTGTTTGAGCAGCTCCTTCAAGGGAGAGAAGGAATGCCTTGACAGAATCAGCTCATTTATAATGTAAATGGTTTGTTTGAATTTTTCTGTTGCATTGTATGGAAAAACACCAACAGATGTTTTGGTCAACCCTATATTTCTTTCTTCTCCTTAGATAATAGTATGGCTTTAAATTTCAGCATCAGTACCTCATGTGACCCAGAAGAGACTACTGTTTCTTTAAAAATAATTTTGAAAGCACTGAATTAAGGAGAGCGGATAAGAATTAACAGAGTCTATGATAATGATAAACCTCTTTTTACATTCTTACTTTGGTAATCCTTGACTTCTTTATCTCTTTCTAAAGTGGTACCCATGTGCTTGATTCATTGTAACTGTGCCATTTATTACTCAGCCTCAGGTCCCACGGCAATAGTGAATTTCCTCATTGCACAGGGTGATATCCTTGGAGAATCAAACCTACCCAGAAGGAACAATAAGGTGACTAGTATTTTTTTTTCATGAGTGCTCAGTGGGATTATATCCTTGCTTTGAATTTCTCTCTGATAAGACTTCTTGTCTTTGGGGAATATCTGTTCTGCAATTGGTTAAATCTCTATCTGCAGGGAATAAAAATATTTTTGTCACCCATGATTGTTTTGAAGGTATTTACCTGTCCCAAGAGCCAGTGAGAGAAACGTAGGAACCTTTTAATGCTGCCTTCTTCCACTGCCTCAGTCACCAGTATCTGCCTTGAAGAAATGCTTCCTGACATGAACATCCTAGAGCCTGCCTCCTCTGCCAGCCTGGCCATGTGCAGACTGCCAAACATTTCACCTACTGCCCACTCACTGCTAGCTGTGTTGTTCTAATATTCAGATCTTATCCAGTCAAATATTATTACTTTCTGTGTGTACCTGTTTTTGCAATATAGTAGGGTCATGGGATTCCCAAGTGGCTCCGTAGTGAAGAATCCGCCTGCCAGTGCAGGAGATTTAGGAGATGCGGATTTAACCCCTGGGTTGGGAAGATCCCTGGAGTAGGAAATGGCAGCCTGCTCTAGTATACTTGCCTGGAAAATCCCATGGACAGAGGAGTCTGGTGGGCTATAGTCCATGAGGTCGCAAAGAGTCAGGTACAATTGAATGAGCACACACACAGGGTCACTGTATACTCATCCCCTTACATAATTTTCTGGGAATTTGCTCTCCCTCTCAAACCTGATAGCAGATTTGAAAACTGATTCTTTACAAGAAGCCACTTAATTTGGAGAGAATGTGTTGAAACCGTCTTAATCTTTTTGTTCCCTTGTGACTTAGCTGTGTCTAGGAACTCACAGTGGAACTTAGAAGGAGACCATGGTTGGAGTTCCTAAGTGAATAAAACTGTTGAGTCTGATACTTCCCAATGACTAGTTGAACTGAACACACAGGTGTACTCAGTTCACTGAACATACAGGTGTTTTGCCTAGTTTTAACTATTTCCATGTTTTCCCTGCCTTCTTATCCTTGGTCATATATTACAGCTGGTCTTCCACCCACAGTGGATTTGCAGGCACCAAGATGGCTCCGTCTGGAAGGTCTGTTCCCAGTAAGAGCTCATGGCCCTCTTTCATTTATACCATGCCTACTGCTTCCTGTTCATCTCTCTGATACTTTGATTTCTGACGTTGTTATGTGGTGCTCGCTGTTGCTTTTGGGCTGTGTGTTTTTTGACCTTTTGGATTCTTCTCTTGCTTATGAACAGTTTTCTGTCTTAAGCTCTTTGCCAAGAATACTCTCTGTTTTATGCAGTCCTCCAAATTCTGGTTGAATGACGCCCAGAATATCCCATACCTCTGTGAAAGCCTCCCAGCTGGGCTGGGCTCCTTAACCTAAGGAGGAGAGAGTTTTGAAATTTTATTTAGAATCTGAAGTCCTTAGTCCATTACCTGTTGCAGCCCAGGGACAGTGGATGAGGCCACCAAGAACCTGTGGTAATGGAAGTCATGTGCTATCTGGTGGTGCTTATGGTGGAGATGAGGTTGGAGCCACGGAGGCTTCATTTGCACACACACACTGGGATGAAACCTCTACCTTCCTCACTCTCATAATGCTATTGATCTTGCTGCTAAAGAAGTCCAAGTGGGACTCTAACAAACTACCAGGCATCTATCTCCAAGTTCATTTTCACATGTAAATTCAGGGTTTTGGGTCATGTGAACGCTCCATTGTTTTCTGGGTGGCAAAAGACATTTTTTTTCAATTGCAGTTTCTGTTTATCGAAATAATTGCAGATTTACATGCCATTGTAGGAAATAATGATCCCTCTGTTTGTTGGGAATGGGGAGCTGAGTAAAATACATGATTCCCCTCCAGTAGCCTGGGAGTATCCCTTTAAGGTGTTGTATGAAGCTCTAACCTATCTTTTGATTGATGTGGTTGCTGGGCTCAAATGGAATTGAAGTGAGCAATGCCCTTATCTAGCTGAAGAGGTAAAAGGTTGGCTTCTCTTTTGTGATCATTTATGTTCTTTTGTTTGATTGCTCTGCTTAACATCTTTAATTCTTCATTTTAGGATAGGGCCATCTGCTGTCATGCTGTATTCTTTTTGGCTTGAAGGATTTTTATAGGCCCCTTTGTGACTCGGTTATAAACAATCACCTGTTTGCCATATGGGGAGATCTGTAGCTCATCTTTGACTTATGGGTGCCAGGCATCAGGGAGGACACATTTGACTTTAAGTGATAACCGCGGTGCTGAGATAGCAAGCCCTTGGGTCCATCTGGAAGCATTTAAATTGCTAATTGGCAGAGGCTGTGCATCACATGATAAAGAACTCAGAAGAAGTTGCAAATACGAGCAGACCCTCATTTAGAAACATCGGATATTCCTCCTCTGACTTGTTTGCGAGGTTCTTTAAATTACAGGGTAATGGGAGAAGTGAGAAGAAGCTAAATTGGGAGTGGGTTGCAAAAGACATTTTTTTCAGTTGAAGTTTCTGTTTATCGAAATAATTGCAGATTTACATGCCATTATAGGAAATAGTGATCCCTTGTATACTTTTCTCTGTATTCCTCAGTGGTAACATTTTGAAAAATTATAGTATAAAATCACAGCCAAGGTAGTCGAATTTGTTTAACCCACTGATCTGCAGATTTCCCCAGTTTCACTTGTTATTTGTATGTGTTCTGTTGTCTTTGTGAATTAAATTCTATGCAATTTTGTCACCTGTGCAGACTTGTGTCTCCACCGCCACAGTCAAGATATTGAGCAACTGCAACTCTGCGACTACCTCCCCTTGCTCTTTTATGGCCACACTGTCTCCTGTTCCCATTCTCTACCTTCTCTAGTCTCGAACCTTTGGCAACCACTAATCTGTCTTTCAAGGTTTCCCAGGTGGCTCAGTGGGTAAAGAACCCACTTGCAACGTGGGAGGTGTGGAAGACTTAGGTTTGATTCCTTGATTGGGAAGATCCCCTTGAGGAGGGCATTACAACCCCCTCCAGTATTCTTGCCTGGAGAATCCTGTGGACAGATGAGCCTGGTGGGCTATAGCCCATGGGGTCTCCAAGAGTTGGACACGACTGAAGTGACTCAGCATGTACACGATCTTTCATTTCTAAAATTTTGTTACTTCAAAACTCTCATACACATGGAATCATACATTGTGTAACCTTTCAAAATTGGCCCCCCCCCCCCGCCTTTTTTTGCTATTTCTCTGGAGATTTACCCAGGTTTCTGTGTGTATCAGTAGTAGTTCATTGCTTTTTATTGCTAACTAGTATTCCACAGTATATATATATGCTATAGCTTATTTGAACTTTCATTCCCTGAAAGGACATTTGAGCTGACTCCTGTTTGGGGATATTACAAATAAAGCTGCTACAAACATTCATGGAGCAGGCTTCTTGTATGGATTTAACTTTTCATTTCCCTAGGACAAATGCTCAGGGGTGATTTTTCCTGGGTCATAAGGTAGTTGAATATTTAGTTTTTAAGACACTGCCACACTTCTTCCCCCCTGCCCTGAATGTTTATCATTTTCCATTCCTGCTGCTTCACTGCTGGTATTTGGATGTTGTCACTATTTTTTTTTTTTTTTTTTTATGGTAGCCATTCTGACAGATGTGTGATGTGACCTCATTGGGGTTTCAGTTTGTGTTTATAACAGTTGATAATGTTGAATAACTTCTCATGTGCTCATCTGCCATCTGCATATCTTTTTCACTGAAATGTCACTTCATTTTCCTTGTCTCCTGCACATTGTCTGATTGTATTGTTTTCTGTTGACTTTTGAGAAGTCTTTATTTTGGATACTTAACTTTTGTCACATATGTTGTCTGCAAATATTTTCTTTCTGTAGCTTGTCACTTCATGGTCTATGTATGGGCTTTTACAGAATAAAAAAAGTGTTTCATTTTGATGAGGCTCAGGTGATCAATTTGTCCTTTTATAGATCGTAATCTTAATGTCAAGTCTGCATAGCCCTATTTCTCAAAGATTTCCTCTGATTCACTCTCTTGTTTTCTGGTTTGTTTCATAGTTTTATATTGACTTGCTAAATCTATGGTCTACTTTGAGTTAGTTTTTATATAAGATTTAAGTTAAAATTGATCTTTAAGATTTTTTTTTGCCAGTGGATATCCAGGTACTCTAGCACTATTTGCTGAAAAAGGTGATTCAGTGTAAAAAAGGCTAAATTATATTGGTGTCAGGAAAATGTTATCCTTCAGATCTGGGCTTGAGAGGCTACTGTGTTGCCCTGTAATGCCCATGTTCACTGTGAGGTTTTAAAGACCTGTAAGATTTTATAAAGGAAGATTCTGATTTACTTTGTACTTTATGGAGGGCATTACTTGTATTTCCAAGTGACTTGAAGCCTAGCCAGGGGTGGCCTGTTAACCATAAGAACATTCCTCTTTTGTCAGAAGATTGAATAGAATAAGATGTATGTCTCATTCTAATTCAAGAAGAGCAGAAAGACCTTGAGTCCATTGCATGGTCAATAGCACAGGAAGGTACACCTCTTGCTTCCGGGCCTGTGGGCCTGGCCACCCTCCAAGGGAAAGATCTCTGCAGCCTCCATGTCTCAGAGGGGACGGAACAGCATTGTCTACTTGACCAGCCAATAGAAAGGAACATTCTCTCCAGCATCCTGCTTATGCTCTAGTGTCTCCAGGATGTCGGCAAACTAACTTATCCTAGTTTAAATGTTCCTGGCTCCTCTGTTACCTCCAATTCAGAGGTCTTTCCTTCCACTCAGCTGTCGCAATAAAGGTTGGCAGGAGTGTGTTTTTCAACTGTAATGCTATAAAAAGTTTCTGTTGCAGTCAAAACACACACTACTGCTGGCCCCAAATCAAGAAATCCCTTTTCTTGGAAAGGTCTTCATTTCCATGCCCTTTGGACAGCTGCTGTTCATGACAAGTGCCAGGGGAGCAGTGAGCCGTCGGGGAAATGATACTGGATACAGCTCATAGGGCAGGAATTGCATCTAGTCCTCACTGGCCAGGGGACCTTAGGTAGAGCCTCTGACCTCCTTGCACTTCACGTTCTCTTTCCTCAAAATGGCAGTAAGACTTGTCTTACCTGCTTTGCTGTGCCATTGGGAGACTCACATTAGACAGTAAGGGGGACAGGTGTTGACCACCTCACAGTTCTCCAGATTGAGAAGTGTGCAACAGAGGGATTCCCTGACTACTCAAGCCCTAACTGCTGGCTGCCTCCTCCTCACCCTCTCACTGCCCACTGGGCTAATTTAAAAAAAGAAGAATCTAGTTTTGAGAGGATATAGGTCAGGAACTGAACACAGTGCATGCTATCTAAATGTTCAATAAATACTAGCTGTCATAAGTGTTCTGTCATATTTCTTTGTACATTCAGTTCAGTTCAGTCACTCAGTCGTGTCCGACTCTTTGTGACCCCATGAATTGCAGCACGCCAGGCCTCCCTGTCCATCACCAACTCCCGGAGTTTACTCAAACTCATGCCCATCGAGTCGGTGATGCCATCCAGCCATCTCATCCTCTGTCATCCCCTTCTCCTCCTGCCCCCAATCCCTCCTAGCATCAGGGTCTTTTCCAACGAGTCAACTCTTTGCATCAGGTGGCCAGAGTATTGGAGTTTCAGCTTCAGCATCAGTCCTTCCAATGAACACCCAGGACTGATCTCCTTTAGGATGGACTGGTTGGATCTCCTTGCAGTCCAAAACACTCTCAAGAGTCTTCTCCAACACCACAGTTCAAAAGCATAAATTTTTCGGTGCTCAACTTTCTTTACAGTCCAACTCTCACATCCATACATGACCACTGGAAAATCCATAGCCTTGACCTGACGGACCTTTGTTGGCAAAGTAATGTCTCTGCTTTTTAATATGCTATCTAGGTTGGTCATAACTTTCCTTCCAAGGAGTAAGCGTCTTTAACTTCATGGCTGCAGTCACCATCCGCAGTGATTTTGGAGCCCAAAAAATAAAGTCTGACACTGTTTCTACTGTCTCTGCATCTATTTCCCATGAGGTGATGGGACCAGATGCCATGATCTTAGTTTTCTGAATGTTGAGCTTTAAGCCAACTTTTTCACTCTCCTCTTTCACTTTCATCAAGAGGCTTTTTAGTTCCCCTTCACTTTCTGCCATAAGGGTGGTGTCATCTGCATATCTTTGTACATGACCACCCTTTAAATCAGTGGTCCCCAACCTTTTAGGCACCAGGGACCAGTTTCGTGGAAGACAATCTTTGCATGGGCTGGGGTGGGGGAGTGGTTTGGGGATGATTCAGGAGCATTACGTTTATTGGGCACTTTATTTCTATTACTACATCAGCTCCACCTCAGATCATTAGGCCTTAGATCCCAGAGACTGGGGAGCCCTGCTCTAGATGACAAAGCTTGGTTGTGGGCTATGGCATAGATGGCAAGCTGTCTACTAGACAGCTCCCTTCTGTAGCACACAGTTGTCACTGGGACGTCCTGGCTACCACTGATTACATTAACAGAACTTTCTAGCAGTTAGACTTGGCCACGTGGCTAGGTTTAAGTCAAAGGCATATGAGTATAAGTGATGTATACTACTTAAAAGGCTGACCCCAAGAATTCCCCTGATGCTCTGTGCTCTTGTTTCCTCCCCGCTGCCTGGAATGTGGGGATTCCCACAGAGGCTCTAAAAGGAGTGAAAGGAAAGCCTCTGTCAGACAGACTCCCGGACATGCCTGAAAGTCTACACAGAGGAGGACTGCTCTGCTGGTCAGTTTATCTCTCTGGGAAACCTTACTTGAGCAAGAAATCCATTTCTAATGAGCTTAATTGCATATTTTTATTTATATATTTTTGACAGCAGTAGAGTCGGACACGACTGAGCAACTGAACTGAACTGAGCCTATCCTAAGTCATGGCTCACTTTCTCATTTTCTATGTGAACATGTTGAGGGACTCTAGACATGTAACATAATGGACTTGGCTCTTATTTTTCCCTTATGATGTGTAAAAATCAAATTACACAGAGCAGTAGTGTCTCTGGTTAAAACAAATCAATCAGAATGACTTTTTATAATCTAGTCTTTCAAGACTACATTTTTCTAAAGTAGACTTTATTAAGTAAAATGAGTGTAACCCATAGAAGTTCAGTTCAGTCACTCAGTCGTGTCCAACTCTTTGCGACCCCATGGACCACAGCATGCCAGGCCTCCCTGTCCAGCACCAACTCCTGGAGTTTACCCAAACTCATGTCCATTGAGTCGGTGATGCCATCCAACCATCTCATCCTCTGTCCTCCCCTTCTCTTCCTGCGTTCAATCTTCACATCAGGGTTTTTTCAAATGAGTCAGCTCTTTGCATCAGGTGGCCAAAGTATTGGAGTTTCAGCTTCAACATCAGTCCTTCTAATGAACACTCAGGACTGATCTCCTTTAGGATGGACTGGTTGGACCTCCTTGCAGTCCAAGGGACTCTCAAGAGTCTTCTCCAACACCACAGTTCAAAAGCATCAATTCAGCTACCAATTTTTGAGCTATATTTGATAGAAGGCATTTTCTCTCCAGAAGTTTATCTAATCAAAATTTCTAAATATGGCCCACATTTGGTGTAATCACAGAAACTGTAAACTCCTCTGTCTTTACTTTTTATTCTGCTCTGGGTTTGTCAGACATAGTGCCACTGCTGGCCCTTTAGACACATTAGAAATCTTAATTTGGACAAAAACAAAAACCTAGGGCTGGGAAATGCTAAATATCATGTGGGCATTTGAGTGCTCTTGTAACTTTGTCCTTTGAAGCCAAAGAGATCCAGGCTTAACTCCAGCTTAAACTTCAGCAGGTCAGTGAAAACTGACCTAAAGACTCAGCTTCCTCAGCTGAAAGCAGAACTAATAATAGTATCCACCTTCCATGTAGGATACCTGGCGTAATGTGTACAGATTGCAGAGATGTTTAAAATGCATCCAGTGAAAGTCAGTTGTTCTGTTTATAAGCATTCTTTGTTAATAACTGCACCAAAAGCAATTTAAAGCATTTCTACCTCTTTATTAAAATGACATGATTTTGCTGTAATATGTAGAGTTATATAACCAGTCATAAAACAAATGAGTCTACTAGGAGACTCCTGTCTGGCTTGGGACCAGTGGTATATACAATTGTGTGTGTGTGCCTGTGTGTATTTGTGTGTGTGTGAGAGACAATGGAAATACACATGGAAGCCGATGGAACAAAGTCTCTGAAATATTGAAAGAAAAACAACTTTCAACCCAGAATGCTAAAGCCAAGTGAATTTTTACTTTTTTTGTTTTTTTTTTCCCCCATTTATTTTTATTAGTTGGAGGCTAATTACTATACAGTATTGTAGTGGTTTTTGCCATACATTGACATGAATCAGCCATGGATTTACATGTATTCCCCATCCCGATCTCCCCTCCCATGAGACAAGTGTTCGGAGCTGGTGCACTGGGAATTTTTACTTTTTTAAAGAGCTTCCTTTGTAACTCTCCTGATGTTTTTGTGCAGATGTGAAGACCTTTTGCCTGATATCATATTCCTACTGCCTGAGGAATTTAACATTTCTGTAGTCCACATCTTCTGATCATGAATTTTCTCAGTGTTATGTTTGTCTGAAAGTCTTTATTTTGGTTTAATTATTGCCTGGGTAGTTAGATCAAACCCTCTATGCTCTGCAGTGGGAGGAGACCCATCACTACACCAGGGTGAAATGGCCTCAAGGCACACTGCTATAAATTTCACATAAATCTCTTGTTTCTTTTCCCCTAGAATGTCAGTCCCGTTGGAGCAGGAATGCTCTCAGAACTTAGTGTGGGAACCTCATCTCAGCCACCCTTTCCTCTCCAGCTGCCATCTTGGCTGCATCCCCCTTGGTTGCAGCTGCAGCCTGGCCCTCCTTTGGCTTCTCTGGTGTTCCTCCAGAGCCTGCGTCGTCTGTTGCTGCCAACCATCCCTATCACACCCTTTTGTGTAGAAGGGTGATGTGACAAGGTTCTACTGTCATATCTGCCCTGGTGATAGTGAAGCAACCAGCTGCCTATGGGAGTGAAGATGGAGAAGGAGGAAGTCGGGGGTGGGACAGGACAGATGGTCCAGGGCAGGACCACATCAGGGATGGGCAGAATGAGGAAGCTCAGCAAGCTGTGGCTACCTAGGACTCCTGGAGACAGAAGATGCCATTGGGAAAGAGGCAGTGGAGCTAAGGAAGATGGTGATGGTGAGATCACAACCTGGGATGGAGAGATGGATGTGGGGACAGGTGTGTGTGTGTGTGTGTGTGTGTTAATTTAAGAGTATTCATGGCAGGCTGGTTTTGGAAAAAAACAACTTTATAAACATTAAAGGAGCTGTTTACCAGGCAAGGGAAAGAGCCTCTAAGCTAAGGAGGCTGTAAAGAGCGTATTAGAAATACTGAGTTATAGCCTTGGACCTGGGGATAAAGAGGTCTATATATTTATGACCAATTACAGGCTGTGTAACCTCTAAAAGCTCATCAAACCATCTGAAAGGTGGGAAAAACATAACTTCTGTGATGGTTTCTTTTATGTAGCAACTTGACTGGGTCATGGAATACTCAGTTATCTGGCGAAATAATTTTTCTGGGTGTCTATGAGGGTGTTTCTGGGAGAGATGAGCATTGAACTGATGAACTGACTAAAACAGATGACCCTCTCCAATGTGATTGGGCATCACTTTACCTACTGAGCGCCCACCTAGGAGAGAAAGGTGGAAGAAAGTTGAATTCTCCCCACCTGCTGTGTGATCTGAGGCTCGGGTCTCCTGCCCTGACTGGGACTCACTCTGTCAGTGCTCCTGGTTCTCAGGGCTTCAGGCTTGGACTGGAATTAAGCCATGGGCCTGCCTCCTCTCTGCCCTTGAACTTCACCATCACCTTTCCTGAGTCTCCAACTAGTGGAGGGCAGGTTGTGTGACTTCTCAGCTTCCATTATCCCATAAGCCAATTCCTTAGATATGTAGATTGTTTATTTCCTAGAGAACCCTGACTAATATACCTCCCTTATATGACAGTTGATGTATCCAGTGCCCTTCTTCTGGACTTAGAGCAGATGATTCAGGGGTAAAGAATCTGCCTGCAAATTGCAGGAGATGTGAGAGATGTGGTAGATCCCTGGGTCGGGAAGATTACCTGGAGAAGAAAATGGCAACCACTCCAGTGTTCTTGCCTAGAAAATTCCATGGACAGAGGAGCCTGGCAGGCAACCTACTAGGTTCTGATCTCACCTCAGCTCCATTTCCTCCTTCCAGGTGGCATTTTCTGCCTCCAGGGAGTCAGAGGTATCCATTGCTTGTCCATGGGGTTGCAAAAAGTTGGACATGACTGAGCATGCATGCACATACTTAGAGCATGCAAACCACACAGTGAATGCTGCTCTTATTAGACACATAAACTGGGAAATCAAAATAGGATTCACCTGCCTTCCTATTTTAAAGAGGTCTGCATATTCGTGACCTCCATGGCTCTTTTGGGGGTGTATCTGCTCTTTGTGAAGACCATAACTTAATTCCCTAGATTATGAGTAGAAGTTCTCATTTGCATGCCAGCCAGACACAGATAAATGCACGTATAGAAAAGGCTTGACTAGTTTTCAATATATTCTAATTATTCATCTTGGTGATTTTGTTTCATGGAAAATTCCTCGAAGAATTGAGCATCATCATCATTTGTCTAAATCAAGTAAACTCAGTGTTTGGTAGGCTATTTGCCTGTGCAAATAGAACTACTCTACTGTTACAGAAATAACAGAATAACTTAGTCCATATGAAGCCGCCTTCCTGTGACAGATTTCTTTTCCCCCTCGTGTTCAGCCTTTATGCTTTACCAAACTTGAATTTCTAAAGCACACATCCAAGTGTGTCTCATCTCCAACCCTAACCCCCCAGGGGCTCCTCACTGTCAGATGGCTTGGTCTGACATGCCTGCCACACCTTTTCAGCCTCAACTCTCACATCACCCCTCAGAGACCTTATGTTCTAGAGAAACTGAGACATACTTTATACCATGTCCCATACTTCCCCAGTGGGAGTGTTTAAATTCTACCCATGCTTGAAGGCTTAGATAAAATGGCACTTCTGCCTTGAAGCTTTCTTTAATTCCCTTTCACAAAATCCAGGTTAGCACAGCACTTTTATTTCACCTGCCTTGTAGCAGATTGTGCCTGCCTGCTTGTTTGCGTAACTGTTGTTTCCCTTCCTTCCTTCCTTCCTCACTGTGTACACCTACTGTGTGTCACATGCCGTGCGACATGCTGAGCAGGCAGCCAGAAATAAAGCAGGAAAGACCCATGTTCTTGTGGATGTGGGCAAAGACAGCCAGCTCCTAATCAACCAAACAGCAAATTTATAATTACAAAAGGAGTTGAGTACTGCCAAGAAAAGCACAGAGCACCATAAGCTAGCATAACAGGAATGCATTTAGGATTTAAAGTTGGGAAAGAGAGTTTGGTCAGGGAGGTGGTACAGTCCTGGTATGGCATACATGAAGACGCTAACAAAAGACATGAATAGATGTCATACATTCAGGTGTCCTGATCCCCTACAGCTAAACAGTTCTAAACAGTTCTCCAGTTCTCCTGGAGAACTTATTTAAAAACTCACATTTTATCTGGTGCTCATCCATCTCCCTAAAAACAGAACACCTTGATTAGCCCCCCTTTTTAGCTAATTGTCACTTTATCCAAAATTTACTGTTTTTAAACTGTCTGTGGGTTTCCCTTCTCCCCTTCTTCTTTCTGGAGTGAATCCTGATACTGTTTTTGCTAAGTGCAGTTAACAATGGTTACTGTTATTTTTTGGTTTCTTCTCAGTTCGCTCACTCGTGTCCGACTCTTTGTGACCCCATGAATCGCAGCATGCCAGGCCTCCCTGTCCATCACCAACTCCCGGAGTTTCCCCAAACTCATGTCCATCGAGTTGGTGATACCATCCATCCATCTCATCCTCTGTCATCCCCTTCTCTTCCTGCCCCCAATCCCTCCCAGCATCAGGGTCTTTTCCAACGAGGCAACTCTTTGCATCAGGTGGCCAAAGTATTGGAGTTTCAGCTTCAGCATCAGTCCTTCCAAAGAACACCGAGGATTGATCTCCTTTAAGATGGACTGGTTGGATCTCCTTGCAGTCCAAAACACTCTCAAGAGTCTTCTCCAACACCACAGTTCAAAAGCATCAATTCTTCAGCGCTCAGCTTTCTTTACAGTCCAACTCTCACATCCGTACATGACCACTGGAAAATCCATAGCCTTGACTAGACGGACCTTTGTTGGCAAAGTAGTGTTTCTGCTTTTTAATATGCTGTCTAGGTTGGTCATAACTTTCCTTCCAAGGAGTAAGCGTCTTTTAATTTCATGGCTTCAGTCACCATCTGCAGTGATTTTGGAGCCCCCCAAAAATAAAGTCTGACACTGTTTCCATTGTTTCCCCATCTATTTGCCATGAAGTGATGGGACCAGATGCCATGATCTTAGTTTTCTGAATGTTGAGCTTTAAGCCAACTTTTTCACTCTCCTCTTTCATTTTCATCAAGAGGCTTTTTAATTCCCCTTCACTTTCTGCCATGAGGGTGGTGTCATCTGCATATCTGAGGTTATTGATATTTCTCCCAGTAATCTTGATTGCAGCTTGTGCTTCTTCCAGCCCAGTGTTTCTCATGATGTACTCTGCATATCAGTTAAATAAGCAAGGTGACAATATACAGTCTTGACATACTCCTTTCCTATTTGGAACCAGTCTGTTGTTTCATATCTAGTTCTAACTGTTGCTTCCTGACCTGCATATAGGTTTCTTAAGAGGCAGGTCAGGTGGCCATCTCTTTCAGAATTTTCCACAGTTTATTGTGATACACACAGTCAAAGGCTTTGGCATAGTCAATAAAGCAGAAATAGATGTTTTTCTGGAACTCTCTTGATTTCTTAATGATCCAGCAGATGTTGGCAATTTGATCTCTGGTTCCTCTGCCTTTTCTAAAACTAGCTTGAACATCTGGATGTTCATGGTTCACGTATTGCTGAAGCCTGGCTTGGAGAATTTTTAGCATTAATTTACTAGTGTGTGAGATGGGTGCAATTGTGTGGTAGTTTGAGCATTCTTTGGCATTGCCTTTCTTTGGGAGTGGAATGAAAACTGATCTTTTCCAGTCCTGTGGCCACTGCTGAGTTTTCCAAATTTGCTGGCATATTGAGTGCAGCACTTTCACAGCATCATCTTTCAGGATTTGAAATAGCTCAGCTGGAATTCCATCACCTCCACTAGCTTTGTTCTTAGTGATGCTTTCTAAGGCCCACTTGACTTCACATTCCAGGATGTCTGGCTCTAGGTGAGTGGTCACACCATTGTGATTCTCTGGGTCGTCAAGATTGTTTTTGTACAGTTCTTCTGTGTATTCTTGCCACCTCTTCTTAATATCTTCTGCTTCTGTTAGGTCCATTACCATTTCTGTCCTTTATTGAGCCCATCTTTGCATGAAATATTCCCTTGGTATCTCTAATTTTCTTGAAGAGATCTCTAGTCTTTACCATTCTGTTGTTTTCCTCTATTTCTTTGCATTGATCGCTAAGGAAGGCTTTCTTATCTCTCCTTGGTATTCTTTGGAACTCTGCATTCAAATGGGAATATCTTTCCTTTTCTCCTTTGCTTTTCACTTCTCTTCTTTTCACAGCTATTTGTAAGGCCTCCTCAGACAGCCATTTTGCTTTTTTGCATTTCTTTCCATGGGGATGGTCTTGATCCCTGCCTCCTGTACAATGTCACGAACCTCCGTCCATAGTTCATCAGGCACTCTGTCTATCAGATCTAGTCCCTTAAATCTATTTCTCACTTCCACTGTTAGGTCATACCTGAATGGTCTAGTGGTTTCCCCTATTTTCTTCAATTTAAGTAGGTTTCTTCTATGTATAGGTAAATGCCATGCTAATAAATATCTACCTGCCGCTTATTTTTTGGCAGAACTTACCATTTACTGAGCTTTGTTTATGTACCAGATGTCATGCTAAGAGTTTCAAATATATATCTTATCTAATTTTCACAACACATATCTAAGATCAGTTATCATTCTTTTTTCCTCAAAATGGAAGCTAAACCACAGAAAGATAAATCAAGAGAGGCCCAATATTTCAATGTTCTATTTGACTCCAAAACCTGGGCTTTTAACTATGATGCCATATCATTCCCAGTGGTATAAGTTTCTTTAGGGGAAGGAAAATATTTCATCCATAGTGAGTCCTGATATGCGAGATGAAAAATCAGGTGGGATAAACATGATTGTTACAATGATTTTTCAGAAATAAAGGGGCTTATGCTGACTCTCTGAAAACCTGACTCTCAATTTTAAGATCCCAAATCAGTCCAAATTCAGATACTAGGTTCCCATGATAACTGAAATAGGTCCCGTTCACAAGCAGTAACTCCAGATTTTTTCAAGAGAACTGTTAGATGACATTGTAAATATATATATATATATATATATTTTTTCTTCTTATTTTCTCTGAACATACTTTTACCAAGTAGATTTTAATCTGTTTTCCTGTCTACCCAAATATCTGTCTGCCTTCTCTCCTTTTCTTCTTCTTGCTTTCATTGCTGTTGTATTTCCTTCCTTTTCCTGTTTCCTTTCTTTCCCCCCTCCTTCTTTCATTCCTTCTCTTCTTCATCCGTCCATCTTCTTTTTTCACTTAATACATCAGTCAAGGGGTGACAAAATAGTTGACATTTCCAGAAATTCTAAGGATCGTTGCCTCCCATGAAAATGGTTCTCAATCATTAGCATTCCTATAGCTGGGTTCAGGATCTGGCATATGAGTTATCTTAGTTGAATAATTTGTGCACCTCTTACTGAGAGTGATTTGTAACTTTATTTAGAAAGGAGTTTTGTTTTCTAAAAAATGATCAGAGGTACTACTTGCTTCCCACTAGAATTTCTAAAGCCTTCTGAAAGCATTCTACCATGAATGAAAAATGAGCCTAGGTGATAAATAGGTGGACCTTGAAACCTTAAACACTGAGATGCTCATCTGAGCCCAAACTTTTACAGCAGAATAACCTGATTAACTTCCAAGGTTTGACATTTCCTATTATCAGTCAAGCCAGAATCTCTCTTAAGGAAGAGCCACTTTGCTGTCTTGTTGGTGCTGTGCTTCAAAAAATCAAAATGGTGCAGACTTAAAGTAATCTTAAAAATTTTGTAACATGTGCTTATGGGTGTGGATTCAGATATACACCTGCAGAATGAAACTTAGATGTGACTGCATCAGAAGCAGTGTAATGATTTGGCATCCTTAAAACACTACTCTTCAAGTAGTCATCCAACATATAGTTAGTAATATAGGAGAACATATTGATAAAAACTCTGCCTCTCTTTACATTCAGAATGAGAAATTTATTAAAATACCTGGATAAAATATTTTAAAGCTTTTTGTAACCATTTCCTTCCATGGTTTTTAGCCATTCATAATTTAATAGTATTTCTTAGTTCATAATTCACTAAGGAGAGAAGTAACTTACATGAATATGACTACAGGTTTGTTATACATATTAAGTTTAAAAATATTTTTTCTTTCCTGCTTGATGTTAGCTAAACATTTCCAGTTTTACTCTGGTTCTAGTTGTTTATCTAGCTTTCCGTTGTTTAAACTGAAACTTTATTGTATGTATTAAATTTTTTTTTTCTTTTTGTTGGAGGAGTTGTTGTTTTTCTTTTAGTTTTAATTAGCGTTAGTTGCTCAGTTGGAAAAGGCAATGGCACCCCACTCCAGTACTCTTGCCTGGAAAATCCCAGGGACAGAGGAGCCTGGTGGGCTGCAGTCCATGGGGTTGCTAAGAGTCGGACACGACTGAGGGACTTCACTTTCACTTTTCACTTTTATGCATTGGAGAAGGAACTGGCAACCCACTCCAGTGTTCCTGCCTGGAGAATCCCAGGGACGGGGGAGCCTGGTGGGCTGCTGTCTATGGGGTCGCACAGAGTCGGACACGACTGAAGTGACTTAGCAGCAGCAGCAGTTGCTCAGTCATGTCCGACTCTTTGCAACCCCATGGACTGTAGCCTACCAGGCTCCTCTGTCCATGAAATTCTCCAGGCTACAATATTGGAGTGGGTTGCCATTCCCTTCTCCAGGGAATCTTCCTCACCCAGGGACTGAACCCAGGCCTCCTGCATTGCAGACAGATTCTTTACCATCTGAGCCAATAAGGGAAGTTTTTCTTTTAAGTGTAGTTAATTTATAATGTCATGTTAATGTATTCTATACAACAAAGTGATTCTGTTATACATACATATATATGAATGTATGTGTGTGTGTATATACACACATACACACATTCTTTCTTAAAATATTCTTTTCTATTATGGTGTATCACAGGATATTGAGTCTAGTTCCCTGTTCTATATAGTAGGACCTTGTTGTTTATTCATCTTATAGATAATAATTTGCATCTGCTAATCTCAAACTTCCAATCCTCCCCTCCCCCACCTACCCTTCCCCTTGGCAACCATAAGTGTTTTCTCTGTGAGTTTCTATTTCTATTTCATAGATAAGTTCATTTGTGTCATATTTTAGATGATACATTAAAAGTGATATATAGTATTTCTTTCTCTTTCTGACTTCACTCAGTATGATAATCTCTTGCTGCATCCATGTTGCAGACAATGGCATTATTTCATTCTTTTTTAATGGCTGAGTAGTATTCCATTGTGCATATTTACCGTGTCTTTATCCATTCATCTGTCGATGGACATCTAGCTTGTTTCCATGTCTTGGTTATTGTAAATAGTACTGCTGTGAATATAAGGGGAATGCTCTTAATTTTTAAAATTTTAGATAAATAACATTTCTAATGTACTACGTCATACTTTTTTCTGTTTCAGATTTTGCTTCAATTTTTGTTTGACCTTCAACTGACTGCTCTCAGTGCTTATGGCTTGGATCAAGGTGCATGGAATAGAAGATTTTCACACTCATAAGTTATAGCCAACAGTGAACATCTTCCGATCTGTGAGTTTTTCCACTAATTTTAATTAATTTGAACTGGTTTAACAGAGAAAAGTTTTCACACTTTTTTTCTTTCACATGGCAAAGAGGTTTTCATGTCTGTAGATTTACAGAAAGAAAGTTGAATCTGGCAGGATCCTCAGAGATTGTATAACTTTATAGTTTTGCTGGAAAAAAAAAATCTAGCTGGGACAGGTGTATGAAGCCCCCTAAACCTCCCGAAACAAGTTCCCTGTTCTGTATGCAGGAGAATGATGGTTCTGCCATGGTCCTTTTGTGTTTCTCCCAGTTTTCAAGCTTCAGCAGCAACCAGGGAGTTTTAAAGCTTAAGAGCTTTCTGACAGCCTTTCTTCTTTAATTCTGATGGAGCACCACCTTGCAGTGTGGGGAGCCACTTGTGGGATGAGATATGAATGGAGCTAGCCAAGAGTTAGTGAAATACAGTGTAAATACTATGGAGAAGTAGAGTGTATAGAAAAGAAGGATTTGTCCTTGTCAGGGGGACTGGGGAAAACCTCTGGCAAGGCACAATTAAGCTGAAACTGGCAGGATGTTTAGGAATTGTGCAACAAGAGAGACAGTTTCACTAAGAGCTCTATCGTGAGAAACATCCAGTTGTTCTTAGAACGTAAGATTTTTGAGACCTTGGACTCTGAGGCTGACTGCCTTAGCGAAATTCTCTCCTTTAATAATTTGTCTGTTTCTGTAGGCAAGTCACTGAGGTTCTCTGTTCCTCACCAGTCTTTTCTGTAAAATTAGCATAATAATACTATTGGGGTATTGTATTGTTATCATACTGTTAGGAACATTCCATATGAGGCTTGATTTAAATAATGCATTAAAGCACCTTCGTATAATGCCTAACAGTCAGAATATAACAACTGCTGGCTGTTATTAACCCAGAACTTTGTAAAACATGTTTATAGACATCATATTATTTGATCCAATGCTTTCATCTGTACTCAGTCCTCAGGACATAGTACCTCTGCTAATGGTACTATGATTCTTTTTGGAGAAAACAAGTAAGCACCATGGTCCCCTAGTAGGGGCCAAGAATGTCTCAGAGAGAGAAAAGAGATAGACCCTGGGTCTTAGGGTCCCAAAGAATATGCAGGAATCATCCTACCTAGACTGGAAGTGCATCAGTACTTAAAATGCAAGTAGTTTCTCAAGAAGAAAGGAAACACATTTAAGGGACGAGGTTACATTAAGGATTTTGACAACATGACATTTATGGTTTAAGTGCCCCTCAGGAATCATGGCCTCAAACTGTTCAGTAATGATGTAAAATGGGTGAGCAAACAATTCAAGTGTTACTCTAAGATAATCTTAGCGGGAGCACGACGCTGTAAACAGTCCTCTCCACATCTCCGTTTTGTGAAGTAGCTATTCATTGTTGCCCATTTATTCCGTTACAGCTGTAAGTCTTTGACTAAATCTCTTAGTACCTTCTAACAATTTTTGAAAGATTTTCTCAGGAAATCCAACATAAGATGGTATGGGCTATTATACTAACCATAAAGGATGTGATTTCCTTTGTAAAGAGCATCTTTTTCGATTGCACACATTTAACCTCTTTATGTCTGGTATTGTGGCTCAGGTGAGGAAAAGCATGGTGGCATTCATTATGACAATTCTACAGCATGGAATGTTGGTAGTTGCTTTTATTGTTGATAAAGTACATTATCCATTTGGTCACATTTGATTCTCTGAACAGCCTTTCCCACTTTTTACTTAGTGAAACTGGGACCTTAAGCAAGTCCAGGTAGTGACAGAGTCAGGACTTGAACCCAATTGTTTGGTCTCCAAACCAAGTGCTCTTGTCACTGAACTGATCTTTGCCTTGTTTTCAAAGCTTGCATGTGAATACAAGAGCAAGCGCTTTAGAGTTTGTAAGATTAGTAGACTGTAGAAGACCATCGTTCATAAGTGTATCATGGAGGACCCCACTCAACGTAGATTCAGTTCCAAGGAAGTATTAAGACTTCAAAGAGAGGCAATATTTCAGTAACCACTGTGTGACCTACTGATCCCCTGGGAGGCAACTGTTGGGGGTACAGAGTTAGATTTAGCTACATGGCTCTGTTACACTTTTCATCCTGGGGAATTCCTCAGAGGAGAAAGGCCCGTGTCCTCTGAAGTTCTTTGGGAGCTTCCAGCAGCAGACAGTTTCCAACTATTTTCCGCTTAAGGCAGCCACTGACAAGTTGCTAATGATTCCCTTAGGGTCCCTCACTTCAGGCACTTTAAGGATTATTTCACTAGAATTTGAATCAGGGCTTTTTTTTTTTTTTTTTTTTCTTTTAAAGAAAATTCAGGTTGCTTTTTACCACCTTCCTTTGGGATTAAGTTAAGGAAACTAAAGTCATTATCTGCTTGTGGCTTTGCTGAATCAATGAATTTTACTCACTATAAAGCCACATGAAGTAGTTCTTTTTCATGAAAAGATGGCACAGGCAGTTTTAAGCCTTGAGTTCTGAAGAATACACAGAAAGCTCTCTCATGCTGGTAAATTAGAGCTGGCGTCAGGGCATGGTACAGAGCAGTGGTGGGGCTTCTCCTTTTTCAACACTTTGAGAGGCAGAGGTACAAAATCTCTTTAAAGTAAAATGATAAAAAGAGGGGTGAGGTTAGGAAGGGATAAGTAACACTTGGAAATCACAGGAATGGTATGTTTTCCTTTGAATGTTGTTCTAAATTGTACCTTCTTTTCAGTTGCTTAAGATACCTTGTGTTCAAAAGGAATACAGATTTCAATAATCTTGCTTTTGGGGAGGGACAAATATAATGGACTGCACACTTGGTTTAGGCTGAGCAGTTATAACTAGGAAAAGCTATCATATTTTCTTAAATCTAAGACTTCATTGATTCTCAGATGCACCATATTATGTTAATAGATTACTGAGAGAATAAAATGCTAGCCTTCTGTAGTTTTGACTTGTGTCTTGTCTTTTTGATAGTTTTGGAAATTTCTCCTGCTCATATTTTATTGCTTGGCACTTGGGAGTCACAGTCTTTGCCCGTGTACCAATAACAGAATAACACAGTTTAATCTACATCTTGGTTTTATCTCCATCCAAAGAACATGTTTGTCGTCTAGTAAGATGTTGACTAAAAAGACACACAATGTGAGAGTTGTGAGTTAAGTTTTATTTGGGGCAAAATGAGGACTGCAGCTGGGGAGACAGCACCTCAGGTAGCTTTGAGGGACTGCTCCAAAGAGGCAGTGGGGGAAGGTCAATATATAAGATTTGGGGGAAGAAGGAGTTCAGTGCAGTCAAGCACTTACTTTACAAAAGGCTTTCCGCTAGTCACAAGGAGCTGATGTCACCATGAAGGGATTTAGTGTTTTTCTAGATATGAAGAGATGAAAGGATAGGGGCCATGAAATCAGTTCCTGAAAGTGTCTATCTAAAGACCTGTTCCACCAGTTTCCTTGGAGCACAGGGTACCTCACTCTCCACCCTGAATTCCCCTCAGGACATATTGAGTCAGCAGCTGCAGCAGCACAGAATTCAATTTCCTCAGAGGCAGATGAGAGATGTTCTTGTTATCATTCAGTCACTGGCAAATGCCCTTTGCAAGTGCCAATTTGTAGTTGACATAAGAAAATGGGGGAGTTTCAATCATTACTCAGGTGGTAAAGAATCTGCCTGCAGTGCAAGAGACCCAGATTGCATCCCTGGGTCAGGAAGATCCCCTGGAGAAGGTAATGGCTACCAACTTCAGGCTTCTTGCCTGGAGAACTCCATGGACAGAGGAGCCTGGTGAGCTACAGTCTAGGGATCACAAAGTGTCAGACTCGACTGAGTGACTAGCATTTTTACTTTAACAAGAAATATTTGCTTCCCAAATAATACCAAACTTCCATGCTATGGCTCCTTTCAACAAAATGATTCTGTTTCAACAGTAAACTACGTAGTTTAGTCTTTTTGAAGACAGGCAAGTTAGGCCATTTGATTTGTCATTACTGCCACTGGCCAACAATGATGATAAAACAATATCCCAAATTTGGAAAAGTTAAAAATGTGAGAAAAAAAACCCCTGTGACTTAGAATTGACGAACTATGAGAGCTCATTGCCTAAACAGCCAAGAGGTGAGAAGACCATCCAGCTATGGGAATTTCAGTTCCATTGACAAGAAATAATTAAAGCAGTGAGCTGGTAAACAAGAAGACCTTACTATTCCTCTCAGCATGATTAAACGTTACATAGATTTTTTCATGACTTTAGGCCTTGACTTCCTTTTTCTTGGTGCATGTACTATAGAAAATTGCAATTACAAATTCTTTCTCTGATCCTTTGAGATGTGAATTTTCTACAACTCATCAATGTCTTCTTAAGGACCATCCCTTTGAAATGTCATCCTTGAAAGAGATAGCACCCCTATCTCTGTGTCTTTCTGAGAGGGTGGGAGCCAAAATTCTTTAGGTGCCAGTTAGCAAACGATGGCCTAACTATGTGGATGGATCTCTCTGCCTAGTACTCCAGTATGTTTTCATTAGCTCATCCCAGATCTTAAAAATAATCAGAGTTGTTTCTTTTTGCTCCTCTATGCTGTAGTCTTGAATAAAGGCTGCCTTGTAGATGGTGACTGCAGCCATGAAATTAAAAGATGCTTGCTCCTTGGGAAAAAAGCTATGACCCACCTAGACAGTATATTAAAAGGTAGAGTCTTTACTTTGCTGACAAAGGTCCATCTAGACAAAGCTGTGGTTTTTCCATTAGTCATGTATGGATGTGAGAGTTGGACCATAAACAAAGCTGAGCACCAAAGAATTGATGCTTTTAAACTGTGGTGCTGGAGAAGACTCTTGAGTGTCCCTTGGACTGCAAGGAGATCCAACCAGTCAGTCCTAAAATAAATCAGTCCTGAATATTCATTGGAAGGACCGATGCTGAAGCTGAAACTCCAATACTTTGGCCACTTGATGCAATGAACTGACTCATCTGAAAAGACCCTGATGCTGGGAAAGATTGAAGGCAGGAGGAGAAGGGGATGACAGAGGATGAGATGGTTGGATGGTATCAGCAACCTGATGGACATGAATTTGAGCAAGCTCCAGGAGTTGGTGATGGACAGGGAAGCCTGGTGTGCTGCAGTCCATGGGGTTGCAAAGAGTCAGACATGACTGAACGACTCAACTGAACTGAACTGACTATTTAACTGAGCCAGTGCAGTTTTTCTTTTATACTAGAATCCTGGTTCTAAAGAAATGGGTAACATTAAAAGGATCCTTTATGCATACTTAGAAAGTCATAATTCAAAGTAGAAAGTGCCTTTTCTAAAAAAAAAAAAAAGCATGTTCTTTGGTCTCCCACATAGCTTGTATAGTTTGTTTTTTGAGAGTAAAATCCCTGTGATATACTTTCCCTTTGTAGCATTCTCTTTCATTTCTTTTAAAATTAAACTTATTTACTTTTAATTGAAGGATAATCACTTTACAGTATTGTGTTGGTTTTTGCCAAACATCAACTTGAATAAGCCATAGGTATACCTATGTCCCCTTCCCTCTTGAACCTCTCCCCACTTCCCTCCCCATCCCACCCCTCTAGGTTGTTACAGAGCCCCAGTTTGAGTTCCCTGAGGCATAAAGCAAATTCCCATTGGCTATCTATTTTGCATATAGTAATGTATATTTCTATGTCACTCTCTCCATACATCCCACCCTCTCCTTCCTCCACCCCCTGCCCTGTGTCTGTAAGTCTGTTGTCTATGTCTGTGTCTCCACTGCTGCCCTGCAAATAGGTTCATCAGTACTGTCTTTCTAGATTCCATATATGTGCATTCGTATACTGTATTTGTTTTTCTCTTTCTGACTTATTTCACTCTGTATATGGGTTCATCCACCCCATTAGGATTGACTCAAATGCATTTCTTTTTATGACTGAGTAATATTCCATTCTATATATGTACCGCTTCTTTATCCATTCATCTGTTGATGAACATCTGGGTTGCTTCCATGTTCTTGCTATTGTAAATAATGCTGCAGTAAGCATTGGGGTGCATGTGTCTTTTTCAGTTTTGGTTTCCTCAGGGTGTATTCGTAATAGTGGGATTGCTGGGTCATAATGGTGACTTTCTTCGTAGTTTTTGAAGGAATCTCTATACTGGCTTCTGTAGTGTGTGTATCAATTTACATTCCCACCAGTAGTGCAAGAGGATTCCCTTTTCTCCACATCCTCTCCAGCATTTATTGTTTATAGATTTCTTTGGTGATGGCCATTCCGACTGGTGTGAGGTAGTTTCTCATTGTAGTCTCATTGTAGTTTTGATTTGCATTTCTCTAATTATGAGTGATGTTGAACATCTTTTATGTGTTTATTAGCCATCTGTATTTGCAGCCATGAAATTAAAAGACACTCCTTGGAAGGAAAGTTATGACCAACCTAGACAGCATATTAAAAAGCAGAGACATTACTTTGTCAATAAAGGTCTGTCTAGTCAAGGCTATAGTTTTTCCAGTAGTCTTGTATGGATGTGAGAGTTGGACTATAAAGAAAGCTGAGTGCCTAAGAATTGATGCTTTTGAACTGTGGTGTTGGAGAAGACTCTTGAGAGTCCCTTGGACTGCAAGGAGATCCAACCAGTCCATCCTAAAGGATATCAGTCCTGGGTGTTCATTGGAAGGACTGATGTTGAAGTTGAAACTCCAATACTTTGGCCACCTGATGTGAAGAACTGACATTTAAAAAGACCCTGATGCTGGGAAGGATTGAGGGCAGTAGGAGAAGGGGACGACAGAGGATGAGATGGTCGGATGGCATCACTGACTCCATGTACATGAGTTTGGATAGGGTCCAGGAGTTGATGATGGACACGGAGGCTTGGAGTGCTGCGGTTCATGGGGTCAGAAAGAGTCGGACACGACTGAGCAACTGAACTGAACTGAACTGATGTCTTCTTGGGAGAAACGTCTATTTAGGTCTTTTTCCCGCTTTTTGAATGGGCTGTTTTTCTGGTATTTTTTTTGCATGAGGTGCATGTATATTTTTGAAATTAACCCATTATAAGTTGTTTCATTAACTATTATTTTCTCCCATCCTGAGGGTTGTCTTTTCACCTTGTTTATAGTTTCATTATCTGTGCAAACATTTTTAAGTTTAATTAGGCCCCACTTGTTTATTTTTGTTTTTATTTCCATTACTCTAGGAGGTGGGTCATAGAGGATCTTGCTGTGATTTATGTCATAGTGTGATGTATGTCATATGTTTTCCTCTAAGAGTTTTATAGTTTTCGGTCTTACAGCTAGGTCTTTAATCCATTTTGAGTTTATCTTTGTATATGGTAATAGGAAGTGTTCTAATTTCACTCTTTTACATGTAGCTATCCAGGGTTCACAGCAGCATTTATTGAAGAAACTATCTTTGTCCCATTGTATATTCTTGCCTCCTTTGTCAAAAATAAGGTATACCCATAGGTGCATGGGTTTATCTCTGGGCTTTCTGTCTTGTTCTAATTGGTCTATGTTTTTGTTTTCGTGCCAGTACCATACTGTCTTGATGACTGTAGCTTCGTAGTATAGTCTGAAGTCAGAAATTTTGATTTCTCCAGCTCCATTCTTCCTTCTCAAGATTGCTTTGGCTATTTGTTCCCCTGTAGTATTTTATTACTGGAAATGCTTGAGTGCAAATGTATTGAGAATTAAAATTCATGTTTAGAACTGTTCATGTTCATTTTTAATCATAGGTGTTAAGGGGTGAAAGAATATTCTTTCTGATCCAAACATCTAATTTTTCAGGCTAATATTCAATAGCCCAGAAATACTGCTTCTCTTAAGATCACATAGCTAGTTAATGGTCAACCAAAACCAATCCAGTGTTGTTTCCAGTAGACCAATGATCCCCCACACTGAGCTGAACATTAAACACCCGTGGAGTGTGAAAAAATGCTGATGTAGTTTTACAAATCAGGACCAACTGATTCACAGTCTCTTGGTTTTGGGTCTAGGCATTTGTGGTTTTTAAAAAGCTCACTGGGTCTTTTCAAAGTGCATCTGAAAAATGCAACCAGGTCTGAGAACTACCAGAATATGTTTTCTCCCTTTAGGTAATATACTAAAACCAAGCAAGATACTAATTGCTAGTCTATGTCCTGCATAGAGGAGCAGAGGCTAAGTTTTTTTTAATTTTTTTAAAATATAAATTTATTTATTTTAATTGGAGGCTAATTATTTTACAATATTGTAGTGGTTTTGCCATACATTGACATGAATCCACCATGGGTGTACATGTGTTCCTCATCCTGAACCCCCCTCCCACCTTCTCCCCATCCCATCCCTCTGGGTCATCCCAGTGCACCAGCCCCAAGCACCCTGTCTAATGCATCGAACGTGGACTGGCGATTCATTTCACATGTAATAATATACATGTTTCAATGCCATTCTCCCAAATCATTCCAACCTCGCCCTCTCCCAGAGTCCAAAAGACTGTTCCTTACATCTGTGTCTCTTTTGCTGTTTCACATATAGGGTTATCATTACCATCTTTCTAAATTCCACATATATGCGTTAGTATACTGTATTGGTGTTTTTCTTTCTGCCTACTTCACTCTGTATAATAGGCTCCAGTTTCATCCACCTCATTAGAACTGATTCAAATGTATTCTTTTTAATTGCTGAGTAATGTTCCATTGTGTATATGTACCACAGCTTTCTTATCCATTCATCTGCTGATGGGCATCCAGGTTGCTTCCATGTCCTGGCTATTATAAACAGTGCTGCGATGAACATCAGGGTGCACGTGTCTCTTCCAGATCTTGTTTCCTCAGCGTGTATGCCCAGCAGTGGGATTGCTGGGTCATATGGCAGTTCTATTTCCAGTTTTTTAAGGAATCTCCACACTGTTCTCCATAGCAGCTGTACTAGTTTGCATTCCCACCAACAGTGTAAGAAGGTTCCCTTTTCAAACGCACCCTCTCCAGGATTTATTGCTTGTAGACTTTTGGATAGCGTCATTCTGACTGGCGTGTAATGGTACCTCATTGTGGTTTTGATTTGCATTTCTCTGATAATGAGTGATGTTGAACATCTTTTCATGTGTTTGTTAGCCATCTGTATGTCTTCTTTGGAGAAATGTCTGTTTAATTCTTTGGTCCATTTTTTGATTGGGTCATATATTTTTCTGGAATTGGGCTGCAGGAGTTGCTTGTATATTTTTGAGATTAATCCTTTGTCTGTTGCTTCGTTTGCTATTATTTTCTCCCATTCTGAAGGCTGTCTTTTCACCTTGCTTATAGTTTCCTTTGTGTGCAAGCTTTTAAGTTTCATTAGGTCCCATTTGTTTATTTTGCTTTTATTTCCAATATTCTGGGACGT
This sequence comes from Cervus canadensis, assembly GCF_019320065.1. NCBI lineage: Eukaryota > Metazoa > Chordata > Mammalia > Artiodactyla > Cervidae > Cervus > Cervus canadensis. The sequence continues at coordinate 54,545,431 of NC_057399.1, forward strand.
GGGTCATAGAGGACCCTGCTGTGTCAGAGGGTGTTTTGCCTATGTTCTCCTCTAGGAGTTTTATAGTTTCTGGTCTTACATATAGATCTTTAATCCATTTTGAGTTTATTTTTCTGTATGGTGTTAGAAAGTATTCTAGTTTCATTCTTTTACAAGGGGTTGACCAGTTTTCCCAGCACCACTTGTTAAAGGGGTTGTCTTTTTTCCATTGTATATCCTTGCCTCCTTTGTCAAAGATAAGGTGTCCATAGGTGCATGGATTTATCTCTGGGCTTTCTATTTTGTTCCATTTATCTATATTTCTTTTTTTTTCCATTTATTTTTATTAGTTGGAGGCTAATTACTTTACAATACTGTAGTGGTTTTTGTCATACACTGACATGAATCAGCCATGGACTTACATGTATTCCCCATCCCGATGCCCCCTCCCACCTCCTTCTCCACCCGATCCCTCTGGGTCTTCCCAGTGCACCAGGCCCTAGCACTTGTCTCATGCATCCCACCTGGGCTGGTGATCTGTTTCACCCTTGATAATATACATGTTTCGATGCTGTTCTCTCAAAACATCCCACCCTTGCCATCTCCCACAGAGTCCAAAAGTCAGTTCTGTATATCTGTGTCTCTTTTTCTGTTTTGCATATAGGGTTATCGTTACCATCTTTCTAAATTCCATATATATGTGTTAGTATACTGTAATGATCTTTATCTTTCTGGCTTACTTCACTCTGTATAATGGGCTCATCCACCTCATTAGAACTGATTCAAATGTATTCTTTTTAATGGCTGAGTAATATTCCATGGTGTATATGTACCACAGCTTTCTTATCCATTCGTCTGCTGATGGGCATCTAGGTTGCTTCCATGTCCTGGCAATTATAAACAGTGCTGCGATGAACATCGGGGTGCACGTGTCTCTTTCAGATCTGGTTTCCTCAGTGTGTATGCCCAGCAGTGGGATTGCTGGGTCATATGGCAGTTGTATTTCCAGTTTTTTAAGGAATCTCCACACTGTTCTCCATTGCAGCTGTACTAGTTTGCATTCCCACCAACAGTGTAAGAGGGTTCCCTTTTCAAACGCACCCTCTCCAGGATTTATTGCTTGTAGACTTTTGGATAGCAGCCATCCTGACTGGCGTGTAATGGTACCTCATTGTGGTTTTGATTTGCATTTCTCTGATAATGAGTGATGTGGAGCATCTTTTCATGTGTTTGTTAGCCATCTGTATGTCTTCTTTGGAGAAATGTCTGTTTAGTTCTTTGGTCCATTTTTTGATTGGGTCATATATTTTTCTGGAATTGAGCTGCAGGAGTTGCTTGTATATTTTTGAGATTAATCCTTTGTCTGTTGCTTCATTTGCTATTATTTTCTCCCAATCTGAGGGCTGTCTTTTCACCTTGCTTATAATTTCCTTTGTTGTGCAAAAGCTTTTAAGTTTCATTAGGTCCCATTTGTTTAGTTTTGCTTTTATTTCCAATATTCTGGGAGGTGGGTCATAGAGGATCCTGCTGTGATTTATGTCGGAGAGTGTTTTGCCTATGTTCTCTTCTAGGAGTTTTATAGTTTCTGGCCTTACATTTAGATCTTTAATCCATTTTGAGTTTATTTCTGTGTATTGTGTTAGAAAATGTTCTAGTTTCATTCTTTTACAAGTGGTTGACCAGTTTTGCCAGCACCACTTGTTAAAGAGGTTGTCTTTTTTCCATTGTATATTCTTGCCTCCTTTGTTGAAGATAAGGTGTCCATAGGTTTGTGGATTTACCTCTGGGCTTTCTATTCTGTTCCATTGATCTATATTTCTGTCTTTGTGCCAGTACCATACTGTCTTGATGACTGTGACTTTGTAGTCAGGCAGGTTGATTCCTCCAGTTCCATTCTTCTTTCTCAAGATTACTTTGGCTATTCGAGGTTTTTTGTATTTCCATACAAATTGTGAAATTATTTGTTCTAGTTCTGTGAAAAATACCGTTGGTAGCTTGATAGGGATTTCATTGAATCTATAGATTGCTTTGGGTAGTATAGTCATTTTCACTATATTGATTCTTCCTATCCATAAACACAGTATGTTTCTCCATCTTTTTGTGTCCTCTTTGATTTCTTTCACCAGTGTTTTATAGTTTTCTATGTATAGGTATTTGTTTCTTTAGGTAAATATATTCCTAACTATTTTATTCTTTTCATTGCAATGGTGAATGGAATTGTTTCTTTAATTTCTTTTTCTGTTTTCTCATTGTTAGTGTATAGGAATGCAAGGAATTTCTTTGTGTTAATTTTATATCCTACAACTTTACTATATTCATTGATTAGCTCTAGTAATTTTCTGGTGAAGTCTTTAGGGTTTTCTATGTGGAGGATCATGTCATCTGCAACCAGTGAGAGTTTTACTTCTTCTTTTCCAATCTGGATTCCTTTTATTTCTTTTTCTGCTCTGAATCCTGTGGCCAAAACTTCCAAAACTATGTTGAACAGTAGTGGTGAGAGTGGGCACCCTTGTCTTGTTCTTGACCTTAGGGGAAATGCTTTCAGTTTTTCACCTTTGAGGATAATGTTTCCTGTGGGTTTGTCATATATAGTTTTTATTATGTTGAGGTATGTTCCTTCTATTCCTGCTTTCTGGAGGGATTTTTTTTTTTTTTAATCATAAATGGATGTTGAATTTTGTCGAAGGTTTTCTTTACATCTGTTGAGATAATCACATAGTTTTTATTTTTCAATTTGTTAATGTGGTGTATTGCGTTGATAGATTTGCATATGTTGAAGAATCCTTGCATCCCTAGGATAAATCCCACTTTGTCATGATGTATGATCTTTTTAATATATTGTTGGATTCTGTTTGCTAGAATTTTGTTAAGGATTTTTGCACCTATGTTCATCAGTGATGTTGGCCTATAGTTTTCTTTTTTTTAATAGCATCTTTGTCAGGTTTTGATATTAGGGTGATGGTGGCCTCATAGAATGAGTTTGAAAGTTTGCCTTCCTCTGCAATTTTCTGAGAGTTTGAGTAAGATAGGTGTTTGCTCTTCTCTAAATTTTTGGTAGAATTTAGCTCTGAAGCCGTCTGGTCCTGGGCTTTTGTTTGCTGGAAGATTTCTGATTACAGTTTCAATTTCCATGCTTGTGATGGGTCTGTTAAGATTTTCTATGTGTTCCTGGTTCTGTTTTGGAAAGTTGTACTTTTCTAAGAATTTTTCCATTTCTTCTAAGTTGTCAATTTTATTGGCATATAGTTGCTGATCGTAGTCTCTTATGATCCTTTGTATTTCTGTGTTGTCTGTTGTGATCTTTCCATTTTCATTTCTAGTTTTGTTGATTTGATTCTTCTCCCTTTGTTTCTTGATGAGTCTGGCTAATAGTTTGGCAATTTTATTTTCATTTGTTGCTATGCATATTTTTATTTCTTTTTTGATTTCTTCTGTGATTTGTTGGTTATTCAGCAGTGTGTTGTTCAGCCTCCATATGTTGGAATTTTAAAGTTTTTCTCCTGTAATTGACATCTAATCTTACTGCATTGTGGTCAGAAAAGATGCTTGGAATGATTTCAATTTTTTTGAATTTACCAAGGCTAGATTTATGGCCCAGGATGTGACCTATCCTGGAGAAGTTTCCGTGTGCACTTGAGAAAAAGGTGGAATTCATTGTTTTGGGGTGAAATGTCCCCTAGATATCAATTAGGTCTAACGGGTCTATTATATTATTTAAAGTTTGTGTTTCTTTGTGAATTTTGTTTAGTTGATCTATTCCATAGGTGTGAGTGGGGTATTAAAGTCTGCCACTATTATTGTGTTATTGTTAATTTCCCCTTTCATACTTGTTAGCATTTGTCTTACATGTTGTGGTGCTCCTATGTTGGGTGCATATATATTTATAATTGTTATATCTTCTTCTTGGATTGATCCTTTGAGCAGTATGTAGTATCCTTCTTTGTCTCTTTTCATAGCTTTTGTTTTAAGTCTATTTTATCTGATATGAGTATTGTGACTCCTGCTTTCTTTTGGTCTCTATTTTCATGGAATATCTTTTTCCAGCCCTTCACTTTCAGCCTGTATGTGTCCCTTGTTTTGAGGTGGGTCTGTTGTAGACAGCATATATAGGGGTCTTGTTTTTGTATCCATTCAGCCAGTCTTTGTCTTTTGGTTGGGGCATTCAACCGATTTACATTTAAGGGAATTATTGATAAGTATGATCCCATTGCCATTTGCTTTGTTGTTTTGGGTTCGAGTTTATACAACCTTTCTGTGTTTCCTGTCTAGAGAAGATCCTTTAGCGTTTGTTGGAGAGCTGGCTTGGTGGTGCTGAATTCTCTCAGCTTTTGCTTGTCTGTAAAGCTTTTGAGTTCTTCTTCATGTTTGAATGAGATCCTTGCTGGGTATAGTAATATGGACTGTAGGTTTTTTTCTTTAATCACTTTAAGTATGTCCTGCCATTCCCTTCTGCCTGAAGAGTTTCTATTTAAAAATCAGCTGTTATCCTTTTGGGAATCCCCTTGTGTGTTATTTGTTGCTTTTCCCTTGCTGCTTTTAATATTTGTTCTTTGTGTTTGATTTTTGTTAATTCGATTAATAACTGTCTTGGGGTGTTTTGCCTTGGGTTTATCCTGTTTGGGACTCTCTGGGTTTCTTGGATTTGGGTGATTATTTCCTTCCTCATTTTAGGGAAGTTTTCAACTATTATCTCCTCAAGTATTTTCTCATGGTCTTTTTTTTGTCGTCTTCTTCTGGGACTCCTATGATTCGAATGTTGGGGTGTTTTGCATTGTCCCAGAGGTCTCTGAGGTTGTCTTCATTTCTTTTAATTCTCTTTTCTTTTTTCCTCTCTCTTTCATTTATTTCTACCATTCTATCTTCTACCTCACTTATCCTATCTTCTGGAGGCTAAGGTTTAAACATTTCTTTTTAGCATTTCTTTTCAGTCACAAATTCTCATTCTTAAAGCACCTGATACTTCTTAGTTATTCCATTGCTTTCTTGCCCTCAGTTCAGTTGCTCAGTCATGTCCGACTCTTTGTGACTCCATGAATCGCAGCACGCCAGGCCTCCCTGTCCATCACCAACTCCTGAAGTTAACTCAAACTCATATCCATCGAGTCATGTAAAGTTGCATGTAGTACAACTGCTTGACTGGTTATGGTAGCTCACAGAACATGGGAAGGCAGCCTTTTTGTGAAAGTAGATAGCACTTAATGTATCTTTGAAGCTGGTCTATTTGTGGATTGGGCTATTAGGCACACAAGGAAAGAGTTTTCAATGAACATTTCTATAAAGTTACAAGTCTACCAGACTGCTGGCTCTTATGTTTGTACAGATGATAGGATATTTTTTTGCAGGTGCGATATGCTTCATTAGAATGAGCTCCTAGGAAGAAAGGAATTATATAAATGCAAATGATTATTTTTATTATACAAATAAGTGAGCCTAATACAGTAATAATTGCAATTAAAGAGAAAGCCAGGTCCCAGTGCCCTAGAGAGCAACATCTTTGTAAGGAGATCCAATGAACCTTTTATAACTATTATTACATGCCTTAACTGCAAGATTTTGAGTAAGAACCAAACTTTTAGGTGGGTGTTGGCTTTTTTTTTTTTTTTTTAATCCATTAGACATAAATTAAACCAAACCAGGAGATTGAAGTGTTTCCTCCCTCTCCCTCCTACACCACTGTGGGCTTAACCTCAATTTGCTGATGTTGGCAGTATTTGTACAAGCACTGCCATCTTCTAGAGCAAAAGCAATGTTATTGCGATGAGTCAAGGAAAGAATTAGAAAGTATATATTTAAAAATCCTTCCTTTCATGAGCAATTTAAATTGGCAGGAAAAACACAATTAAGCAATTTCAAAGGTGTAATTTTATGGAGATTTAAACACTACATCTCTAAACACTGTTTTTAAGAAAGACATCGATAATTAAGTTTTTCTATTATTTATAGTTCTAATCTTGGGAAGACAGTGGTGAAGAAAATTGCCAAGAATGTAATTTTTCACAAAGTACAGTTTGAAAATTCCCAGCCTAAAATGTGTATACAGAAAAAGGTGACAGTGCCTAGAGGTTTCAGATGTAGGAAAAGAGCAGAGATGACCTTTTGGCATGGCCTTTGATTGTTAACCAAGGGAATCCTGGAGACTCCGTGCCTCAGCTGGTGATGGGAAAATGTCTTACCTGGAAGTAAGAGAGAGCTTGCTGGAGATCCTGTTGAGAGAACGGGAAATTGCCAGATGCCTTTTACCCTTCCATTTTCACACCCTATCTTTATAACCTTCCAATATTAGGTTCCTTTTATAGGTACCTCTGGCAGCATCAAGATCTCTAGTTACCCAGAGTACTGGCAACTCCTAGTTTTTGAATCAGTTCCATTGCCCAGCTTTGCCATGTTTTTAATGCCTCAGTGAAAATCCATTCTATAGTTTTTTTCCTCCTGAAGTTGCCCTCTTTATAAGTCTGTGTGACATCAGATTAGAGCTGAAATCTTCCCCAGTGAGATTATTCAGAAAGGGGAATCTATAAGTTCAGTTCAGTCTCTCAGCCCTGTCCAACTCTTGGCAATGCCATGGACTGCACCATGCCAGGCTTCCCTGTCCATCACCAACTCCTGGAGCTTGCTCAAACTCATGTCCATCAAGTCGGTTATGCCATTCAACTATCTCATCCTCTATCATCCCCTTCTCCTCCTGCCTTCAATCTTTCCCAGCATCCGGGTCTTTTCAAATGAGTCAGTTCTTTGCATCAGGTGGCCAAAGTATTGGAGTTTTTTTTCAGCTTCAGCATCGGTCCTTCCAATGAATATTCAGGACTGATATCCTTTAGGATTGACTGATTTGTTCTCCTTGCAGTCCAGGGGACTCTCAAGAGTCTTCTCCAGCACCACAGTTCAAAAGCATCAGTTCTTTGGTACTCAGCTTTCTTTATGGTACAACTCTCACGTACATACATGACTACTGGAAAAACCATAGTTTTGACTAGACGGACCTTTGTTGGCAAAGTAATGTCTCTGCTTCTTAATATGCTCTCTAGGTTTGTTATAGCTTTTCTTCCAAGGAGCAAGCATCTTTTAATTTCATGGTTACAGTCACCATCTGCAGTGATTTTGGAGTCCAAGAAAATAAAGTCTGTCACTGTTTCCATTGTTTCCCCATCTATTTGCGATGAAGTGATGGGACCAGATACCATGATCTTAGTTTTCTGAATGTTGAGCTTTAAGCCAAGTTTTTCACTCTTCTCTTCCCCTGTCATCAAGAGGCTGTTTAGTTCTTCTTTGCTTTCTGCCGTAAGGGTGGTGTATCTGCATATCTGAAGTTATTGATATTTCTCCTGGCAATCTTGATTCCAGCTTGTGCTTCATCCAGCCTGGCATTTCACGTGATATACTCTGCATATAAGTTAAATAAGCAGGGTGACAATATACAGCCTTGACCTACTTCTTTTCCTATTTGGAACCAGTCTGTTGTTCCATGTCAGTTCTAACTGTAGCTTCTTGACCTGCATACAGGTTTTTCAGGAGACAGGTAAGGTGGTCTGGTATTCACATCTCTTGAAGAATTCTCCACAGTTTGTTGTGGTCCACACAGTCAAAGGCTTTGGCATAGTCAGTAAAGCAGAAATAGATGTTTTTTCTGGAACTCTTTTGCTTTTTCAACGATCCAGCAGATGTTGGCGATTTGATCTCTGGTTCCTCTGCCTTTTCTAAATCCAGCTTTAACATCTGGAATTTCATGGTTCACATACTGTTGAAGCCTAGCTTGGAGAATTTTGAGCATTACTTTGCTAGAGTGTGAGGTTAGTGCAATTGTGGGGTAGTTGGAGCATTCTTTGGCATTGCCTTTCTTTGGGATTGGAATGGAAACCAACCTTTTCCAGTCCTGTCTCCACTGCTGTGTTCTCCAGATTTGCTGGGCATATTGAGTATAGCACTTTCACAGCATCATCTTTTAGGATTTGAAATAGCTCAAATGGAATTCCATCACCTCCACTAACTTTGTTCGTAGTGATTTTTCCTAAGGCCCACTTGACTTCACATTCCAGATTGTCTGGCTCTAGGTGAGTGATCATAACATCGTGGTCATCTGGGTCATGAAGATCTTTTTTGTGTAGTTCTTCTGTGTAGTCTTGCCACCTCTTTTTAATATCTTCTGCTTCTGTTAGGTCCATACCGTTTCTGCCGTTTATTGTTCCATCTTTGCATGAAATGTTCCCTTGGTATCACTAATTTTCTTGAAGAAATCTGTGGTCTTTCCCATTCTATTGTTTTCTCTGTTTCTTTTTATTAAGCACTGAGGAAGGCTTTCTTATGTCTCTGTTTCCTATCTTTTTTATCTTACTATAGAAGGCACTGGCAAACCACTTCAGTATTCTTGCCTTGAGAAGCCCATGAACAGTGTGAAAAGGGAATCTATAAAGGCTGCTGTTAATCAGGGAATCTTGGGGCAGCTGGTTGTTATGTCTTTGCTGGCACACCACTGTCTCTGGAACGAGCTGATAAATCTGCCTCCTCATCTCTGCAGTGGCCTTTCAAACACATGAAGTTTTCACTCCTGCCCCCGCTTTAGTTTTTTCCAAATGTTTCTTCTTAAATTTGTGCATTTCTGATTAGACACCAGGGCTAGGTATATATTTATTTCCAACTTTAATTTGACTACAACATCTTGTGAGGATAGTTGGTGGGTTGTTGGAATGGAGACCCCAAAGCCTGTTTTGCTTTTTTCTTGCAAAGAGAGCTCAGTCTCCGTTAAGCATGTTTTGAGTTGTGTCCTGCGCTTTGAGACTCCGTGGACTGTAGCCCGCCAGGCTCCTCTGTCCATGGGATTTCCCAGGCAAGAATACTGGAGTGGGTTGCCATTTCCTTCTCCAGGGGATCTTCCTGACCCAGGAATCGAACCTGTATATCCAAGAGCTCTAATTCATTTGAGAATACTTGCTTCAACTTAATCTCTCATCCTGACAGCATAATCTCTGATCTGAAAATGCATAGACTTCTTATACTATTCTTCTTGGTATGTTTTTCTGTCTCTGAGACCCTATAACCCACTCAGTCCTCTGTCCATAATTACCTGCCTTTCCTCACCTAGAGTCCTTAAGATGTGTTACACTCTCAATACCAGAAGAGGAACCCAGCTGTGGTTGGTGACATGCTAAAATGGCCCTCAAATTTCCCTCCTCCTGGTGTCTATGTGCTATACAATCCTCTTATTTTGAGTGTGGGTATGACTGAACATGATGGGATAGTACTCCTAGGATGAGTTTATGTCATATGGCATGTTGACTTTAAGAAAGGGAGATTGCCTTTTGTGAATATGCCATAATCTGATGACTCCTTTAAAGGGACTGGAAAAATCTAAAAATGGAGTTACCACACAGGCTTCCCAGGTGGTGCTAGTGGTAAAGAACCTGCCTGCCAATGCAGGAGACTTAAGAGATGTGGGTTAGATCCCTGGGTCCGGAAGATCCCCTGGAGAAGGAAATGGCAACGCACTCCATTATTCTTGTTTGGAGAATTCCATGGACGCAGGAGCCTGGCTGTCTGCAGTCCATAGGATCACACAGAGTTGGACGCAACTGAAGTAAATTAGCCCATAGCACATATGGTCTTGAAATCCCACTCCTGGACATACCTCTGAAGAAAACTATAATTCACAAAGATACATGCATCTCAGTGTTTGTTGCAGCACGGTTTACAATAGGTAAGACAAGGAAGCAATCTAAATGTCCACTGACAGATGAACAGATAAAGAAGATGTGGTGTATTTACACAATAGAATATTATTATTCAACCATGAAGAATGAAATAATTCCACTTACAGTAACTTGGATAGACCTAGAGATTACCATAATAAGTGAACTATGTCAAGCAGAGAATGACAAAGATCACTTATATGTGGAATCTAAAATTAAAAAAGTTACAAGTGAAATTATTTAGAAACAGAAGTAGACCCACAAACATAGAAAACAAACTTATGGGTTACCAAAGGGGAAAAGCAGGGAGGAATAAATTAGGAGGTTGCGATTAATGTATACATGTTAATATAAATAAAGCAGATAACTAACAAGGACTGATTATGTAGCACAGGAACTTTAGTATTTTGTAATAATGCATAAGGGAAAAACATCTGAAGAATGTGTGTGTGTAATCACTGTCCTGCACATGTGAAACTAACACAGCATTGGGAATCAACTATGCTTCAATTTAAACACACTGAATTAGGGAAGAGGGACTGGGCTCTTCCCGATGTCTGAGGTTTGAAGCCGGAGATGGATTCCATGGGAGAGAGATGGTCTAAGTTTGGCTTTAAATTAGACAGAGTTGACTTGTAAGGATCTGAGGCCAATGGCCAGCCAGAAAACGGGAACTCCGGCACACAGCCTCAAGGAAACGAATTCTGTCAACAACCTGAATGAGCTCGGAAGTGGATTTTTCTCCCAGAGCTTCTAATAGGAAACTTGACCCATCTCACAACTTGAGTGTGAGACCCTGAATAAAGAAACCCGCTTAGTCAGGATGGACTTCTGACTTAGAGTGCAATAATAAACAGCTGTTGTTTAAAGCTGCGAAGTCAGTGCTAATTTGTTATGTAACGATAGAAAACTAACACAACCAGCTCTCATAGTATTCTCTTCAGTGGAAACAGCTCCCATCCGGTCACCTTATTGGCAGGTTCTTATCAGCCATGGGTGTTTTCTTCTGGATTGTTCTTTCTTCCCTAATGTTCTCTCGTAAATGGGTATCGAATGACTGTGTTTTGTCAGCGTTCTGGCTAACTCTGGTTCAGTGCTTATTCTCTTGCACAGGTAAAACATAAGCTAAAGTGATCCAAAACGCAGTAAATGTACTAGGAAAGATATAAAATTCTGAAGAGTGCAAGTTACATCAGCTTGAAAAAGTGTAAATCTTTTCTGAAGCAGAGCAGGATAGAAATAATCAAGTAAAAAGGCTCTGGCTAAGAATTAGACCTGCCTCTCTACCATGGCATTCTTAGCCCTGCCGTGTGATGGCTGTCACTTTGGTCTCCTGTGTGAACTTGAGAGCGAGGGTCTGTGATCTGTTTATCTTTAAACTCTAAGTATAGGACTCGGTTTATTTTGGGTGCTCAATAAGCATCTTCTACATTTACCTCAATCTGAAGCATTCGCAAATGACAGGATGTACAGCTTGCTGAGATTCACTGAATTTTTCCTCCAAAGTTGAAAAGCAACAAAGCGAACTATCTGCTCAGAAAAACAGGAAGGGCTGAGGTGTGTACTTGAGAGTAAATGTTTTCACAGAATCAGAAAGCAATTTTTCTGAAGCAGGAGGTGTCGGGTGAGCTCCTTCTGGGTGGGAGATAAAGAATAGAAAAAAATCAAAATGAGACACCTTAGGTTTTGCCATCGAGCAAACAAGACGGGAGGTGATAACACAGCGTTCCGAGCACCTCTGAAAGTGTGTTTTCTCTCGTCGGGGAAGAGCACCGTTTCTCCTTTGAGAGAGACTAGGTTATACACACAGAGGTAGCTGGGGAATTTGTCCATGGTAAAATAGCCAAACTAATATTAAGAGAAGAAAATCCACTCACAGCTGAAAGATGAATGGAACAAAGAGATAGAGCCCGAAGTGCTGCAGGCAAGTCCAGGCTCCCCTACAGGGAGCTCAGTAATGCTTTCCTAACAAGGGCTGCTAGTTTCCCAGACCGTAATCTGGGGACTATCCCATGGCAGCAGACAGTTATGGAATAACAACAAGCAAAAGCAAAACCGACGTTGCTCTGTGCATTCTATCTACTGTCTGCATATGTGTCAGGTCACTGACAGTCTCGGCAGTTGGGGAGACTGAGGCTCACAGGGTAAGTGACCCGCTGAAGTTTGCAGAGCAGATAACTGATAAGGAGGACTGGAACTGAGGCTGGGAGTTTGACGTCAGTCTGTGCTCTCCCAGAACATCAGAGTGTCTCTCCAAGGAGGAAGTGAGAATAGAAAAATATTTATGCATTTTGAAATTAACACCCAGACTCCTCAGGGCTATGTGAGAATCAGGTGAAAGAGTTATGTTCTTGAAAAAGTCATTTAATTTATCTGAAAAAAAAAAAAAAAAAGAATCCTGTAATCCATTCAACTCTGGTAATCTTTGACCGCCTGACTCTAGCAATTTATCGGTACCTAAAATGAGTGATGTGCCAGGCCTGAGACATTATAGGAAATATAGAAATACAGACTTTCTGTGCCTGCATGTCACTTATTTAACAGACATCTGTTAAAAAGCTTCTTTGTGTCAAGCAGGTACTTGGAAATGCTATGTTAGATTCTGGGACATTCTCCTTCAACCAACTATACACAGATTTTTGTCGAAATTTGGCTCATAAATTCCCATCTTCTTTGATGTCAGTTCTATATTATTGATGTTCCTACAAACAAACCAAAAGATACTATGTCTTTTATAAGTTCCCTTTTAAAAGCAGGAAATGTTAATGTTAAAAATGTCATGTTTAACTTGAAAGTAAAAATTCTATTTGTGTTTTTTTCCCCAATAGCTGTAGATCATAAACCACTGACTACCTCTTTTTATTACAGAAAAGACCAATTTAGGATAATTGTTTTTTATTTTATAAAATATTTTGGAAAATGAAAAAATGTATAATTTATCTTTAAGGTCTATTACTTAAAGAAAACACTTTGCCACTACATAATAAATATCTGTGTAGAACAAAGTTATGATTACTTACTGTCTGATTACAAAGTATTGCATTGTTTCTATCAATTGATATGATATAATCTTCAAATCCATTTATTGAGGCAGAAATGAAGTGTAAAACAATCCATTAAAAGTGAGCAAATGGTTGAGAATGTCACCCACAAGTCCCTCCTTGTGGTAAAGCTTCCAGGATAGTTGGTTTGCTATAAGTGATAAGCATTTCTCTAACATAAGGACAAGAAGTCTTCATATATAAGTCAAAGTTCTCATATTTTCTATCGTTACCTGATAAATCAATTTGTACCATTTTATACCAGTACAGTCATCACTGCTTCCCTGGCATTGTCCTCCCACCCTCCTCCTAGACGATTGGAGCGGCTCAGTGATAAAGAACCCACCTGCCAATGCAGGAGACGGAGGAGACGTGGGTTCAATCCCTGAGTCAGGAAGATCCCCTGGGGGAGGAAATGGCAACCCATTCCAGTATTCTTGCCTGGAAAAGCCCATGGACGGGGGCTTGGTGGGCTGTAGTCCATGCGGTCACAAAAGAGTTGGACACAACCTAGCAACTGAGTGAATACATACATACATCATACTTTTAAATAATACATGTTGATGGCAGAAAAACTGAACAACACTTGTATGTGTAGGGGAGAAATTGGCAGAACTTCTAGTCCAGCACTTCAAAACAAAGGTATTTGACACAGCTGAAATTTTTGTGTTTGAAGTGGTTAGTTGATATGTGTATGCGCAGCCTTTAATATTTTTATTTTTGTATATCAGTACTGCATAACAATTTTTTTGAAATTCTTATTAATATAAATGAAATAATTTTTAATATATTTTATCTAATCATTTTACTAAACCCTCGTTACTTTTTTATTGGAGTTTAAATTTTCTTGGTATGTGGTAAAATAATTAGCAAATTATTTTTCAATTTTTAAGTCAAATGACTCATTCTCTAGTCAAAGAATATTTTCTAGAGCCTGTAAGATAAAATGAATTCTGTAAATGTATTTAGCAGTTACAGTGCAATGGTATTACTAAACAGCCTCTCGTTATCCATTGGATTTAACTCTGTACTGCTACGTTCATGGCTTACCACTGATTGCTCTGTTTTTCATCCTCATTTTATCTTGAGGAGATCTGCCTATTAAGCAGGTAAGTTTTAACATGCATGAATGGGATTTGTTTCCTGGCCCTGTGTAGTTTTGTGCCGGTTATAATTTTTGCATGGTCATTCCATTCCTTCTATTCGTGGCAGTAGTAGGGAAAGTGTTGTTTTACTCTGCTCATCTGGTCTTTGTAATTTCATGGTCCAACAGCAGGGAATCTGATAGCTGTTAAGTGTCAGGAGTCATCTGGCTGTCTCTTGATGCTAGGATCCTTGCAGGTCTGTTGTGATGATTCTAGTGTCGTTTGGCATCTGAGCCGTCTGTCTCTTTGCCGTTAATCTGACTGCGTTTACTCAGGCCAGTGACTAGTGAGTTCAGTCACGAGGTTAAGTCGCTTGTGTCGTTTCCTTTGCTTTTCCCTTTTTGGTAAATTCTTTGTCTGCAGTGTCTACATAGGATGTTCCAGCTGTGAAACCGATGTTTACATATGAAAGTCTATGAAATTTCCTAAGGCAGAATAAAGCAATGGATCTACAATGTCCACTGATGTGCTTTTCATACAAATGTGCCACTGAAGTTACTGGTTTTCTCCGTTGTCGTTGAGTTGCTAAGTTGTGTCTGACTCTTTGTGACCCCATGGACTGCAGCCTGCTAAGCTCCTCTGTCCACGGGATTTCCCAGTCAAGGATACTGAAGTGGGTTGCCATTCCCTTCTCCAGCAGATCTTCCCGACCTAGGGATCTGAGGTAGAGCTGATATAATAATAATAGAAATAAAGTGCACAATAAATGTCATGTGCTTGATTCATCCCCAAAGCATCCGCTCCCCCTCCCACCCCACCCCCGGTCTGTGGAAGAAGTGTGTTCCATGAAAGTGGTCCTTGGCCCCTGAAACGCTGGGGACTGCTGCTCTCTAGGACTCTCGGCGTCCATCACCTGGAGGTGCTGGTGTAGCTGTAACGTCTAGGTAGGATGTCTCACCGTGAAACCAATGTTTACAAATGAAAGTCTTTGAAAATTTCCAAGGGCAAAATAATTGACCTACAGTGTCTGTGTTTGCTTTTGATACAAATGTGCAACTGAAGTTACTGATTTTCTCTGTATGTGTCTGTAAACAAACAAACAAAAAACTTAAAAAGCCCTTTTTTCATAAAAAAACATGTTTTTTCAATGGTCTCTTCATATTTACAGCACCTTTTGTGTCTACGGCCAGATCTCTGTTTCTGTCTCAGCTGTGTATAGGCATGCACTCTTTTTCTCTCTCCCCCAGAACCTTTAGAAATTAGTCACAACAAGCTGTCATTTCAGTGCACTTCAGGAATCTCTTATTGAGCCGTATGTGCCATTGAAAGAGAACTGTACACAAAGATGAAAAGAATTTAGAATCAATCTAATTTCTATTTGGATTGAAAAACAGACATTTCTGAATTCCAAGTGAGTTTTTTTTTGTTTTTGTTTTACAATGCTTGAATAAAAAATATGGGGTAAATTAGGAAGATGGGATTAACAGATACAAACTGTGCTACATAAAATATATAAGCAATGGAACTATACTAAAATAAGGAATGAAAATGTATTGAAAAGAAAATGCTGGTTGAATAGAAAGTATTATTTCTGGTTTCTCCTGAGTTTCATGGACCTTCATTAAGACCTGAAAAATCTGAAGCATTCTGAGTGCGTAAACTTTTCATCTCTCTTGAATGTAATAGAATGATTTTAAAGAAATTCACAAATGAGCTAAATCAGATGTGGAGAAAACCTTTGAGTGGTTAGAAAAAAGTGGGGGAAAAAACCTTTAGAGTCCAGACGCTATCTTAATGCACAGTCCCGTTGGAATAATGTTAGAGAAGATAGTTTCTACGAAATAGGGAAAAATGGCCCTAACTATAACCTCCTTATGTTGAATTTAGGAAATTTTGTTCCCAGATTAAGATAGCTGCCCAAGAATCAGTACCAGGAAAAATGACTTTTCTATAGAGAATACTGACCTCCAAATTTCCCTACCTAACCAGGATGTTGATAAGATTACTTTACTTTGTGAATGTTCATGGTTTTCTGAGCAAATAGGTGGAAATACTTTTACTTTTTTGGTAGGGGATTAATAGAGTACATTATAAAGGTTCATATTTAAAGGCGTTCCTATTTCGATTGGCTTGTGGAGTGTATTTATTAACACTTCCATACTCCCAGGATAAGATAACTCAAAAATTCCTAGACTACAAAGGAATTTAACTTCTATGCTTTTAAATGTCCTGGCTTTTAAAGAAAGCTCTAGACTCTTGTTGAAGTTATAACTCGGACAGAAAAACTTAGTTGCAGATTAATGAATATTGTTAGATTATAGTAAGTGATATCCAGCTTGTTTAAAATAAAACCCACTGGGGAGGTTTAGTATTAAGTCTAACTGAAGAATTGTCTTCTTAGTTTTATTTCAGAGTGAAAAATGAATATTCTTGACTGTACCATTTATCATACTTTTCTGTCCCTTTTTCTATCAAGTTCTTTCACTTAAATTCTTCATGTTCCCTAACTATCATTTCCAAACAATTTTAGTGGTTAACAGCAAAACTTTCAACTCTTGGGTGGACATCTGGCCCCAGAATTCTCTTGTAAAGTTCTTATAGCCATATGCATATATATCCACATTCCATTTTATAGTCAACATAGAAATATAACCACAATAATTAACACTTATTATTAATATATCTTACAGATCCTCAAAGAAATTCATAGGAAAGGGGTTAAAATGGACTTGGAATTATGCAAGCTATGGTCCAGTTATTTCTCATGAAGCTATGCAGAGATCATTACAAGATCTGTTTAATTCACCAATTTTTGTCCTTTACCATAGTCAAATCAGCAAGGCAATGGATAGCAATTGTTTATCATAAACAGCACATTTGTATACCTTCCAGATGCAACTCGCATGGTGTGTGTGTGTGTACCTAGATCTGTTGTTTGGATGGCCCTCCTGGGCTTGCCACATCAAAACATGACCTATACTTTTGATAAGGCCATTTTACCTTCTCATGTATTCAAAGGCACCCTTCCTCTTCAGCTTTAGTTCAGTTCAGTTCAGTTGCTCAGTGTGTCTGACTCTCTGCGACCCCATGAATCACAGCACGCCAGGCCTCCCTGTCCATCACCAACTCCCGGAGTTTACTCAAATTAGTACTAATTTATCTAGAGCTTGATATTTACCAGGATGTTTGTGTAACATTGAATATTACTAGTGTATTTGGTTAGGGTTAGAGTTACTTTGTTTCAAAGTTTCCAAACTAGAATGTCTGATCCTCAGTTTAAGACTAAGACCCAGATAGCAGATGAATCAGCTTAAGTATTAGAGACCTAACTTATACTTAACCAGGTACAGTAGCCCAGTAGTCCAACTTAGACCTAACCAGCAACAATGTGTGTTAGTCGCTCAGTCATGTCTGACTCTCTGTGACCCCATGGGCTACAGCCCACCAGGCTCCTTTGTTCATGGAATTCTCTGGGCAAGAGTACTGGAGTGGGTAGCTCTTCCCTTCTCCAGGGCATCTTCCCAACCAGGGATTGAACCCCAGTCTGCTGCATTGCAGGTGGATTCTTTACCATCTGAGCCACCAGGGAAGCCCCAGCCAGCAACAATAGTCCTGCGTAATAGATTTTTCTCTGAACTATTTATTAACCAATCACAGCAAAGCTTGCACAATGTCTAAAATATCATGTTGTGCCTGGGTAAACATTTGAAGAATACAAAGTCATTATGAACTTAGAGGAAAGACCTCTTGATTATTTAAAGTTAACTGCTATTAACCATGGAATTTACTCCCTTGGTTAGACCTTGGGCTTCCCAGGTGGTGCTAGTGGTAAAGAACCTGCCTGCCAATGCAGGAGACTTGAGAGACACTAGTTCGATCCCTGAGTTGGGAAGATAGCTTGGAGGAGGGCATGGCAACCCACTCCAATATTCTTGCCTAGAGAATCCCATGGACAGAGGAGCCTGGTGGGTTACAGCCCATAGGGTTGCAAAGAGCTGGACACGACTGAAGTGACTTAGCACACACACAGAGTGAAAAGAAAACTATACACAAACTGGGTTTCAATTTTCCTAATGGCTTTTTGGTTGCCATCACACTTTTTGACGTTCTCCTCTGTCTGACACATAGTTGATTATATGTTACTATGCAGCCAATATCCTAAGCAGATATTCAGTTGGTGATACGGAGTCAAAAAGAGTCAAGATTCCCATGGTCAACTCAGTTCTTCTGGAATCTGAAGTAGACTTAAAGGGAGACAGAAATCAGAGGAAGTGGTGTGGACCCAATTTAACTGAACCCCCATCGACGGGTCACCAGCAGCCCTAACTCTGAGACTGATGCGTTACATTCCTAAAACAGCAGTTTCCTAGAAACCCCTGAAGTAATGAAAATTGTCTCACTCAACAACTCTTATCTACTGCTAATGGATAAACTCTCCTCCTTGGCAGATTTCAGTCAACTAGATGTGTTAAAGTGCTACATTCCACAGACCTTCTGCAATGTTGCTTTTTAAAGCATGGCATTTGCCTTTGTTCAGTGAGATAATCTATACATGTTTTGTCTTCCTCACATATGAATTAATTTTTGTTGTTCAGCCGCTCATTCGTGTCCAACTCTTTGCCACCCCATGTACTGCAGCACACCAGGCTTCCCTGTCCTTCACCATCTCCCGGAATCTGTTCAAACTCATGTCCATTGAGATGGTGATGACATCCAACCACCTAATCCTCTGTTGCCCCCTTCTCCTGCCCTCAATATTGCCCAGCATCAGGGTCTTTCCCAGTGAGCCAGCTCTTTGAATCAGGTGGCCAAAGTATTGGAGCTTCAGCTTCAGCATCAGTGCTTCCAATGAATGTTGAGGGTTGATTTCCTTTAGGATTGACTGGTTTGATCATGCTGTCCAATGGTCTTTCAACCTGTACTGTTAACTCAGGGGTGGGCAACTTGTTAACTAGGGTCAGATAGTAAATATTTTTAAGCTTGGTTGTATAATTTTTGTTGCAACCACTCAACTCTACTGTTGTTGGCAGAATGACTGTGTGTGTGTGTGCTCTGTTGCTTAGTCGTGTCTGACTCTTTGCGACCCCATGGATTGGAGCCCGCTAGGCTCCTCTGTCCATGGGATTCTCCAGGCAAGGATACTGGAGTGGGTTGCCGTGCCCTCCTCCAGGGGATCTTCCCAACCCAGGGATGGAACTGACATCTCTTATGTCTCCTGCGTTGGAGGCAGGTTCTTTACCTCTAGTGCCACCTGGGAACCCATAGATAATATGAAAGTGAATAAACAAGAATGTTTTTAAATTAAACTTTATTTATGAATATTCCTTATCTCCATACAGACATATGAACATTTATATCTTGAGGTATAATAAAGACAATTTTATTTTTTCTTTTATTAGGCTATAACTGACATATAATACTGTATAAGTTTAAGACATAGTGCACAATGATTTGACTTACATATATTGTGAAATGACCATAGTAAATTTAGTGAACATCCGTCACCTCATATAGATTAAAAAAAAGAAAAAAATGTTTCTTTTATTCCTGTTATGAGAACTCTTAGGATCTACTCTCTTAACAGTTTTCAAATATGTCACAGAGCATTACTAACTACAGTCCTCATGTTGTACATTGCATCCCTGGTACTTTTTAATCTTGTAACTAGTTACCTTATAACTAGTACTTCTGTATCAATTCCCTCTACTCCCACCCTCTGCCTCTGTAATCACAGTCTAATCTCTTTTCCTATTAGTTCGAATTTTGCTTTGTTTGTTTTTAGATTCCACATACAACTGAGAGCATATAGTATTTATCTTGTCCAACTTTTCTTAGCTTAATGCTGTCAGGGTCCAGCCATGTAAATGGCAGGATATCCTTCTCTTTTTTTGGCCAAATGATATTTTGTTCTTTCATCCTTTAATGAACACTTCAGTTTCCATATCCTGGCTGTTGTAAATCATGTGGCAATGAACACAGGGGATACCTCTTCAACTTCAGGTAGAGCCCCAGAAGTGGAATTCTTGATCATATAGTAGTCCTCTTTTTCATTTTTAAAAAAATTTCATACTCTTTTTCACAGTGGTAGTACCAGTTTACATTCCCATCAACACTTCACAAGGGTTCCCTTTTCTGTGCCTCCTGCTCAATATTTAATATCCCTTTTTGTTTGATGATGATAATTCTGAAAAACCTCAGGTGTTATCTTGTGGTTTTGATTTGCATTTCCCTTATGACTATTTTTTGATTTTGAGCCCCTTTTCATGTATCTGTTGGCCATTTGTATATCATCTTTGCATAAATTTTTATTCAGGTCCTTTTCTCATTTTTTGACTGGATTATAATGATTTTGCTAATGAGTTACATGAA
This sequence comes from Cervus canadensis, assembly GCF_019320065.1. Taxonomy (NCBI): domain Eukaryota; kingdom Metazoa; phylum Chordata; class Mammalia; order Artiodactyla; family Cervidae; genus Cervus; species Cervus canadensis. The sequence continues at coordinate 54,565,585 of NC_057399.1, forward strand.
TTCTTAGGTATTTTGGATATTAAGCTCTTATCAAATAAATAGTTGCAAATATTTTTTCCCATTCTCTGGATTGCCTTTTAGTTTTGTTGATTTATTGTTTTGCTGTGCAGAAGCTTTTTAGTCTGGTGTAGCCTCACTTGTTTATTTTTGATGGTATTGCTTGGGTTTTAGATGTCTTATCAGAAAAATCATGGCTAAAACCCATGTCAAGGAACTTGCCCCCTAAGTTTCTTTCAAGGAGTTTTTTGGTTTTTCATGCTTATATTTAAATATTTAATACGTTTTTGAGTTAGTTTTTGTGAGTGATGTAAAATAAGTTTCCAGTTTCATTCTTTTTCATGTGAATATCCTATTTCCTTAGTACTATTTATTGAAGAGACTATTTTTTCTGCACTGAGTATTCTTGATTGCCTTGTTGAATATTAGTTGACCATATATATGACTACATAGGTTTATTTCTGGGCTCTTGATTCTGGTTTTTTTTTTTTTTTGGTCTATGTGTCTGTTGTTATGCCAGTACCATGCTGTCTTTGGTTACAATAGTTTTGAAACATAGCATGAAATCCTGATGCCTCCCACTTTGTGTTTTTTTCTCAACTTTGTCTGTCTATTAGAGGTCTTTTGTGGTTCCTAATGAATTTTAGGATTTCTTTTTCTACTTCTATAAAAATGATATTGAAATTTTCATAGGGATTGCATTGAATCCGTAGATAGCTTTGGTTAATATGGACATTTGGGTAATATTTGACATTTTAAGAATATTAATTCTCCCAGTTCATGAACACAAGCTACCTTTTTATTTATGTCTTTTTAAAAAAATTTCTTTCATTAATGTCTAGCTTTCAGTGTAGGTATCTTTAACCTCCTTGGTTAAATTTATTCCTAAGTATTTTATTGTTTTTGATGATATTTTAAATAGGATCATTAAAAAAATTTTTTTTCATATTTTCAAATTTTTTTGTCAGTGTATAGAAATACTACTGATTTTTGTATGTTAATTATGTATCCTACAACTTTACTGAATTTTTAAATTAGATCTAACAGTTTTCTGAGGAGTCTGTAGGATTTTCTATATATAAAAATCATGTCGTCTGCAAATGACATTTGCATGACATCTGCAAATGAAATTTGCAATTTCAATTCTGAAGTCTTTTATTTCTTTTCTTGCCTTATTACTCTGGTTAGGTCTTCCAGTACCATGTCGAGTAGGAGCAGTGAATGAGCACCCACCCCTTGCTCCTGATCTTAGAGGAAAAACCTTCAACTTTTCGTCATTGATTATGAGGTTAGCTGTAGGCATGTCATATATAGCCTTTATTTTGTTGAGGTACATTTCTTCTATACTTGACTTGTTAAGAGGTTGTTGTTTTTATCATGAATGGATGTTGAATTTTGTCAAAAGCTTCTTCTGTGTCTGCTGAGGTGATCATAAGATTTTTTTCTTTCATTCTATTGATGTGATGTATCACATTTATTGATTTGTGTGTAATGAACCACCCTTGCATCTGAGGGATAAATCCCACTTGATCCTGATAAATGATAGTTTTAATGTGTTGCTAAATTCAGTTTGCTGGCATTTTATTGAGAATTTTTTTATCAATATTCACCAGGGCTATTGGCCTGTAGTTTTTTGGTAGTATTCCCTCTTTGATTTTTTGAAAGCATTTGCAAAGGATTGAAATTAATTCTTCATAAATGTTTAGTAAAACTCACCAGTGAGGCTATCTGGTCCTGAACTCTGTTCCATTGGGAGAGTTTTGGTCACTGATTCAGTCTCCTTACTAGTAATTGGCCTGATGGTACTTCTAGTCCTTACTGATTCACTCTTGGTAGGTGGTATGTTTCTGAGAATTTTTCTATTTCTTCTTGGTTGGCCAGTTTTGATAGAGTATAGCTGTTCTTTGAGCCACTCTTGCCTGGAAAATCCCATGGACGGAGGAGCCTAGTTGGCTGCAGTCCATGGGGTCGCTAAGAGTCGGTCACGACTAAGCGACTTCACTTTCACTTTTCACTTTCATGCACTGGAGAAGGAAATGGCAACCCACTCCAGTGTTCTTGCCTGGAGAATCCCAGGGGCGGAGGAGCCTGGTGGGCTCCTGTCTATGGGGTCACACAAAGTCGGACACGACTGAAGTGACTTAGCAGCAGCAGCTGTTCTTAGTAGACTCTCATAATCCTTTGTGTTTCTACAGTATCGTTTAATAATGTTGTTCAAGTCTGCTGTTTCCTTATTGATTCTTTAGGTGATCTATTTATTATTTAAAATGGGGGTAATAAAGTCCCCAGTCATTTTTGTATTGCTGTTTATTTCTGCTTTCAGCTCTGTTAGCTTTTGCTTTATATATTTATGTGCTCTGATGTTGGGTGCATAAATGTTTGTAGTTGTTATATCTTCTTGATGGATTGACCCCTTTATCATTATATAACAGACTTCTTTGTCTCTTTTTACAGTATTTAAAGTATGTTTTGTCCTATATAAGTAGAGTTACCTCTGCTTTTTTTTGCCATTTATTTGAAATATCTTTTTCCACCCTTTACTTTCAGCCTATGTGTGTCTCTGAATCTACAGTGAGTCTCCTTTAGACTGTGAGTTAGCTTCTCTGCCTGGGAAGAGTGGAAGGACCACTTCAAGAAGCCTCTGGATGTTCCTATTTAGACTTACTAGTTGGGAGGAGCCAGATACTACACTCGGCAGTAGGTGGGATTATGAATTAGGTCCCCTGCCTAGGTGGAGCAGGGGATGTCTTCAGGCCTGGAAAGGCTCTTTGTTTGTGATCTTGACTCAAGCCAAGCTGCTCCCCAAGTTCCTGGCTGAGTAGTGCCCCTGGCTTCACTCTTTAGATGCTCAGTTCTGTGCACGATATTCTCTGCTTGAACATTGCTGGTTAAGTCGCTTCTAGGTGTGGTGGCTAACGTTTCTGGTTAGTTAGGGCCAGGGGCCACACTTAGCAGTAAGCCAGACTATAAGTCAACACCTCTTTCTGGGTGGGGACAGATCAGGCTCCAGGACTGGAAAGGTTCTTCCTTTGAGGGCCTGACTCAGGAATCCTGCTGAGTTACCTGGTCAGACGGGAAACAACTCTTGGCTCTGCACGTGAGCCAAGCTTCTGGTTGGTACTGCTATTTCCACACTGCAGGTAGGAAAGTGGTCTGCCGAGATCCAAGTTCTGATCGTTGTAAAGTCCTTCCCCCTTCTTTGTCTCAGTCAAGTTCCCATTGGTCAAACCCTGAGATTCCACAGAGACCCCCCCGGTGGCACAGCCTGAACAGAGAAGCTCACAAACGGACTCACAGTGCTGGAGGAGCTGCGCGTCCACCCTTGGCTCTGTTTTCCTCATGAAGAACTGTGTTCTCAAGGGAGACCTCTTGGTGTGGTATTATGTCCACCTGGGGGAGGGGGATGTGGTCATCGTGTGTGTGTGTGTGTGTGTGTGTGTGTGTGTGCGCCCGCGTGCACTCAGTCGTGTCCAACTCTTTGAAACGCTATGGACTGTAGCTCACCAGGCTGCTCTGTCCACAGAATTCTCCAGGCAAGGATACTGGAGTGGGTTGCCATTTCCTGTTCCAGGGGATCTTCTGACCCAAGGGATCGAACCTGTGTTTCTTGTGTCTGCTGCATTTGGCAGGTAGATTCTTTACCATTTACCACTTGGGAAGCCTGTGGTCCTTGTGTAGGCAGATCTTTTACTTTTCTAACATAGTCTGTCGTGGTCTCTGCGGTGGAAGGGATGTGCTTCAGCCTCGCTCTTGTGTTGTAGGATTTTCTCAGCCGTGTATTGTCCAATAGTAGTTATTACTTATTCTTATGATGTGGAGAGGAAATCAGGAAAGACCTGCCTTGGTGATGCTACCTGTTATTTACAGGTAGTGAAATTTGGTTTTTGTATATAGTATTCTGTTATTGAATATTATTCTTTTGATTTATTTTAACCATTTGTTAATGTAAAAACAATTCTTAGCTCATGGGCTGTACAGAAGCAGAAAAAAGCTAGATTTGGCCCCTGGACTGTTGTTTGCTATGCCAGCTACTCCAACTGAGTGTTTCTGAGTTGTTCTTTGTCTCATTGTGACGCGCAGAAAAATATGAGGAAGCAAGAGGAACGTAAGGGGAAAATCTCCAAAGTAAGCTGATTGTGTGAAAAGAGGGATTGCCTACTGGGAAATGTTCACCCTGAGGATATTCTTGGTAAAAAAAATAAGAAATGGCAAGGAAATGAACTGCAAGATGGGTTAGATATTTTTCTCATTTCTCCTTTTATTTTTTTCATTTGATGGATTTCAAGCTTCACAATGGAAACTGCTATCACCTGCTTATTTCATAAACAGACTGAAAAAGGAGTTAGAAATACCATTTTGAAGTCATCCAACTCCTCTGGTATACATGCCCTGTAACATATTTATATCTTCCCGATGGCCTTTTCACCTCCCATGCTAATAGTGAATTGAATTTTTGTCTCAAAGAAGCAGAGCAGTGTAAGATTTTCTGAAAAATCGAGACAAACAGTGCTAATGTCTAGCAAGTCATTTGTTCAGAGTGCTTGTAGAAAGAGGAAGAAATAAATGAAGGTTGTTGAATAGCTACTATAAACTAAATATTATGTTCATATGTGTGGAATGCTTAGTATAAGTGTTTAGCAGAGAGTCAACACTAAATACATTAAACATACTGAATCAGTTATAATTATTACAGTCTTTTTTGATCTTAACAAAACAGCCATGAGATCAAAATACTATGATGTCTGTCTTGCACTTAGAGAAAATAAGGCTTGTGAGAGTAAGTTTTCTCATGTTACATAATTAGTAAGTGGTAGCACTGGCAACATGGTAGACTCTCAATAAGTATTTGCTGAATATTTTTTTTTATTGTGATGAGGACACTTGGCATGAGATTTACCCCCTGTACAAGTTTTAAATATAGTATACAACATTGGTGACTATGGGGACAGTATTCTACAGCAAATCTCTAAGATTTAATCATCTTTGAATAATAAACTTTTTAGGCATTAAATAGCAACTTTCAAATGGTGTGTTACTAAATTAGTGAATGAGTAAATCTACTGGATTTGAAGCCAGTTCTGTCTAATGTGAAGCTTTCATACTTCTGCCTGCCACAGAGTGTATGTCGTCTATCCAGGTGACAATTTTTATGCTAAAGTAGCTCCTTGACGTGCGTCTGGGGTCATACCTGATGAATCCAAGAAAAGAAATTCATTAGCAACTAAGGGAGAGGGAGCTTCTTGACCCAGAATAGTTTGATGCTCTTAAGGGGTTAGCAGTGCCATGCATGGAGTTATGATTAGCTAAATAATTGGTGACACTTAACATGGGGCTATTGCTAAGAGGCAAAAAAAATAACACTATTTGTTGTTCATATAATTAGATTTTTCACCTCAAGTGAAAAAGTAAATTGAGCACAAAATGCAGCAGACCTGAAGTGGCTGCTTCAAGGTGATGTGGGTCTTTAATTACAGGACTCATCAGATGTAGGACTTCCAACTCACCAGGAGATGCTGCTTTGAATTCAGAAATGTTAAAACTTCTGAGGCAACAGATTACTGGTCAGTTCTGTAACCACTCTGGCCACCAGGAAATGGGAATCATTTATACTGGTGCTTCATTAGGATGTGCAATCAATCAAAGCCCACTTGAGGTGCCTTGAAATAATTCCGCTGCTTTGCTCTGGGAACGCGTGTCAATCAGCGATCAGGGCTGCCCTTCCTTCCCTGTTCCTCACTCCGGCTTGGCAGCCATGAACCTTTGCCATCGGAGATTTGCTAATGTATCAGCTCAAAGGCACACGTTTCATGTTTCTCATGCCCTGTCATTTCCTGCCTCTCAAGATAGTACCTCTCTAAAGGATTCATTTCAGTGTTCCTGGTAATTACCCTACTCCTGAGGCAGTGGCTAGGAGACAGACTTCAATGTCACTGGTCTCTCATTTTCCAAAATAGGATCTCCTATTGCCTTATCTGAGTGTTCTGGAAAATCATATATTTCCTGTGCTATCAATACTGTGACTCAAATTAAGAGGAGTGAAAGATTAGAAGAGAGGATGATTTTGTACGTGGGGGATGAGGTAAGGAAAAGGAGGAGTATTTTGTGTTTCTTTGAAATATAACTTTAATAGCAATCAATCGTGGGCATAGTTACCTATAGCACCCAAGTAATAATTGTATTTTCTGATAGAACAGTTTAATTCCAACAGATCAACCATTCCTTTTTCATGTCTCCTAACTACCTAGAAACTGAAGAGTAAATTTTTTGTTGTTGACATAATACTCTTCTTCTTTGTACTATTTCTGAATCTTTGTTTTCTGTATTTTCTGGTATCAGTTTTTTTATCTTATGAACAGGTGCTCATATTTTAATGTCAGCTGCCTCAACACTTTTTGAAAGTGGGGATGTATAAACTATCTCCTGAAAAAGAGTAAATGACTTAGACTGAAAGAATGCGATCTACTGATTCAGAATAGATACATAAGACCCTTCTCTGGTTCTGATTTAATGTTACTTTTCATGGTCAGCTCTGACTGGGTATTGAATTGTGGGCTTATATTTAATAGCAAATGGATACACCACTATTTGGTTTACATAATTCCGAGTTTTACTTTGAGCCCTGCCATTTGTAGACATGAACAAAAAGTTTCTCTGTTCACCAGCAAAAAGCCAAAGTAGAAGATCCTGAGCCATTGGCCGAGAAGCCTTGAGGACATTTGTAGAGATGACTTGGTAGAAGACAGGCCAGTATATTCTGTCCCTCCACCTCCCACGGTCAAGAAGAGAGGGCTGTGAGGGGTATCCTGGGCTGGGACTGCATTAGGGAAGTGTCCCTACCCCCAAGGGGAGAAAAAGTTACTATGAATAAAATAGCTGTAGCTGTTTTATCTTTAAATTGCCATGCCTATGGGGCCCCCATGGAAGGTGGTTTCTTACATATGATGAAAGAGCAGGCCTTAGGAGGATGAGAAAAGGGGTTTTCTCCCTCTTTAAATTTTATATTCTGTTTTTTTCCCTTGACTGCACTTCCATTCCTTCTATCAGTGTTTACTTTTGTTTTGGTGTTATAAGTTGGGTGAGCATTCTTCTGGATTTGCCTAGGAGAGGTAGAATTTACTACTATCCCAGTATAATTATGACTAGCATTCCCTTTCACTTTCAGAAGTGTTTCATCTTGGATGATAAATCACGTGTGCCCTCAGTTAGGAGGTAAAATCATGGTTCTGTAGGTTTTTCTCCCCATAGGAAGAGATAAAAGAGAGTGCATATGGTGGCGCTGACTGCAGACCAGTATGTTGTTCTGAGACCTGTGGGATGGGGAATGAGGAAGTCAATATGGAGCCACAACACAGGGTAAGAGCAGGCGGGTCTATCCCTGGGGACCGAGTCAGGCTGACTGAGGGAGGGATCTCATGAGGCCAGGCAGTTGAGCGGGGGGCCTGACTGAGGACGTAATGTCTCCTGAGCTTCTTTCTTTCCAGGGAGTTTTCCTTTTGATTATTGACTTCTGGCTTTAGCAGTAAGACAGAAAATAACCAAAAATCATATACTTTGGTAAGTGACAGAGATTTGAAAAATCTTAGTTCCTGTGGCCCTTAGCTTTGCTTTCACTTTTTGCACATGGATGTCCAGAAGTTCTCTTAAGGTCCTGCTCCCATCTTTCATTTCTAAGGGTAGATTCTTCAGATTTTATTCTTTCCCAGGCACACTGCTTCTTTCAACCTGATGACAAACTCCCTCACTCAGTGATGATGAGTCCTGGGTCGCTGTGGACATTGGTCTTGTTAGGGTCCATATGCATCTTGGGTACCCAGATGTAGCAAGCCCAATACCTGTGAGGCCTGATACAGCTCTTCTTCATGGTTTCCCATTTTCATTGCAAAGGATAATGAATTACTCCAAGTAGGGTACTCAAAGCAGACATGTGAGAAATGTCAGAGACCTCAAGGAGACTGGAGGGTATTGTGTTATCTGCTTGACAGGGAAGATTCAGGACAAGCAGACTTCAAGAACTGAGTATACCTATATTTATTATGATACTCATACATGCATTTGTTCTTCTTGTGAAATTCATCAATTTTTAATTTATTAATATTGTAGCATTCTTTTTTAAAAAAATTATTTATTTGACTGCTTTGAGCCTTAGTTGCAGCACACAAGATCTTCCATCTTCATTGTAACATGCAAACTCTCAGTTATGGCATGTGGAATCTAGTTTCCTGAGCAGGGATCGAACTGGGACCCCCTGCATTGGAAGCGTGGAGTATTAGACACTGGACCACCAGGGAAGTCAAGTGTTCATTTATTGTCATTCACTATGTTGGATCTTGGGGACATAGAATTGAATAGATGCAGTTCTCCTCCTTGAGTAGCACAGAGTCAAGAGAAGGGGCCAGAAAAGAAAGCCAAGGTTTATTGTGTGGTGTGATGTGTCCCGATAGGGATGGGCACAGAATGCGACGGAAGCAGAAGAGGGACATATAAATCAGTTTTGAAAAATCAAGGAGTGCTTCTGAGGATGGCTGGAGTTTTCCATCCAACAAGCAATTAATGAAATGGAGGTTGTCGTGAGAAGTGGTGCTGGGGAGAGGAAGAGAAATAATAGTATTGTGACTCTGGTCAGTAGGGATGTGCATAAAAGGGAAGTGCTGTCCTTTTAGCAGTGCTCCTTCAGGGAAACAGAATTCTGCAGTTCTGCTGCATTAATATCATACTTTATTATTTAGGTTTTAAAATGGGAGGAGGAAGACTTGTCTTCTGTGCCACAAACAAATCGTATTCAGCATATGCTGGCATAGCCATACCTCTACCAACTCTCCTCAGCTCAGCCTGGTAGCAGTTAGGAGTATGGTGGGCTAGAGTTGTTCTCTTATCTCAAACAATTAAGACTTGCATTTGGATCCCATCCCCACCCTCCCTCCTTCTTATCCATACTTTTCCAGAACTTTGGATAGAGAAGCTGGCCTCTCCTAGGTCTGCGTCCAGGGAGAGCGTAGCCCGGTGACTTAAGAAAAGCCTCTCACTCAAATACAGTTTCAATTATTAAGGGAGATGTAAAATGTATGTAAGAACATACTCCAGAAAAGTATTTTTTTCTATTATAATCATTAAAGTCTCTCATGGAAGACTTACCACATTTCATTGCTGTGTAGTTTGTGTTGTATAATCCTAACAAATGACACATGTCAAAGTTAAGCTTCTGGAATATTGTTATGACCTTCTAGTTATGACTCTCAAACTCTGAAAAAAGAGAATCCATGATGCTCTTCTGGCCTAGTAAGCTGTGAAAACATGTTTCTCGTGAACATTACCCTGTTCTAAAGACAGATTTGTACAAGGAATGACAAGTCCATCTGGCTTATAGTTAAAGTCATTTGGAAACTTGATAAAGGCAGAGGTTTTCGAACACTCAGGATGAGCTCAAATGTTTAGGATTCAAGGGAGATAGGAGATATCGAGGGTTTGAAATCAATGGAATTGTACAGCAATCAGAATATCTTTAACAACCTACATCTCCACCTCAAGCAATTCTTAGAGTACGCTTTCTCAGTTTACCTGATTGTGATAGTTTGATTAAAAGTAAATTAGGTTATTAGTGAAAACAAAGATCTGATACCTCAGAGGAGTTGGCTGTGTTGCAGAAGGAAGGGAAGGAAGAATACTTTCAGGGAGATTGACTTGGGGAAGTTGTGTGTCGTCAATAACTTAGCTATTACTTGCTGGGAGTCTGAAATCTTTGGATCTTAGAGCATTTTCTTCCCCTCATAAAATCACCAGAGCTCTCTGGTAATGGTGTTTAAATATTGATCATTTCACCTAAGAGGATTGCGTGTTATTTGTGCCTGATTGGGCAATTTTCTAAACTGAAATGACTTAATAGTTGCGAATGGAAAAGTTTATTGCAGGTTTCCCCCTCGATTATGACATCTCTGGGGATGGATGGCTCAAGCATTCTTAAACAGTAGTAATAATCAGGTGAATGTGTTCACTAAGCAAAGGGAGCCTCTTCCCACAGAATTAGTGGCCAGTCATACAGTTCTGCTGTTGTCTAGTTGCTCAGTCATGTCCAACTCCTTTGCGACCTCATGGACTGTAGCCCGCCAGGCTCCACTGTCCATGGGATTTCTCAGGCAAGAATACTGGAGTGGGTTGCCATTTCCTTCTCCAAGGGATCTTCCTGACTAGGGGCTCGAACCTGCATCTCCTGCATTGGCAGGCGGATTCTTTACCACTGAGCCAGCAATATAATTCTTTTACATGGGGCAAAAAAAGGAAGGCATTCATTCATGTAACTAACATTTATTGAAACAAACCATTTGTTCTGGGTTATGTATTAAAGACAGTGTAGTATAAGCTTGACTAAATAACACTCTACGTGGAAGGGTATGACAGCCTAGGGGAAAAGTCAGCCTGGAAACAGATAGAAGATCCTGCAGTGTGTTAAGGGCCCTAATAAGGGCCCGTAAAGAATGTGGTGGAGCTCAGAGGAAGGAACCGCTCATTTGTCTGAGGTTGTAAAGCAAAGTTTTCTTGAGGAGATGGCATCTAACCTTGCCGCAAAGGTAGAAAAGGAGATGAGAGAGGAAGAGGGGAAAGGTATTCAAGGCATGAATCAGAAGTCCAGGCAGACAGTGCTGACAGGGCGTGCTGAGTTGTATCAGGGTGGTGAGGGGCAGGCTGGACCAGAGAAGGTGGGGGAGGACAAGATGGATGCTCCTGCATGCCAGGCTGAGGAGTTTGGTCTTACCCTGTTTGCAACAAGAGCAGTTGCTTCTTTCTTTACATGTAGGCAGTTGATTGAACAGAAAGTGCTCATTAGGGTCCAATCAGGAAATAGCTTAATTCTGCCATTGTCCTCTAAATCTGATCGGTTTCTCTGCCTCAGTTGGGAAGATTTCACAGCTTTCTGTTGCTTTCAGTTGTAAATGATCAGAACCTCATTAGAAGCTCTCCTGTGCTGCAGATGAAAACTCCCATTCCTCTGCCTGCGGACATCTTTCCTTGACCACAGCTAAAACCTGACCTAGATGCAGGAGACGGGGGAAGGGGAGAGAGTAGGTATAGTCTCCGAGCTTGGACTGAGAGGAGCCCCGCCTTCATCTGACTCCTGGGTGCCTGTCTTGCTTCACTCTCCTGTCAGCCATGCTGGTAGTTTTAATCCCCGCCCCCTACCCCCATTTCTTACCTTCCCCTTGTCTCCCATTCCTGATGCTGTTGGCTGGTTCCTTCATGGTTGGCAAGGAGAGGGAATGGCAGAGAGAGGCAGACATGACTTCTACTTGGCTGGTGTGGTTTGTTTCTTGACCGTTAATGCCCTTCGTCATTACAGACGCTGGCCTGCTCTTTCAGGGCATAACTTAGTGGATTTTGGGGAAGCCTGTGGACCCTAACCATGGACAGTTCCCGGGTGTGCATTATACATTCTCTAAGCTGACATGGAAAAGACCCTGATGCTGGGAAAGATTGAAGGCAGGAGGAGATGGGGATGACAGAGGATGAGGTGGTTGGATGGCATCACCAACTCCATGGACATGAGTTTGAGCAAGCTCTGGGAGTTGGTGATGGACAGGGAAGCCTGGCATGCTATAGTCCATGGGGACACAAAGAGTCGGACGAACTGAACTGAACTGACTGAGCTGACATCTTCTGTCTCCTCCTCGCTGCCTACACCAATTACATGACCATATACGGGAGTGGATGCACCCAGAGGCTAATGATGACTCTGCCTCAGAGCCCTTCACCTGGACAGGCTCTGGTCAAGGCCCTGGGAAGCGTCCTAGCAGTGTGTTCACAGGGTCATGTGGTTTTGTAAAATGTGGAAGAGGGTGCTGTTTTGACACAAACAGCTGTTGGCTTTGTTTTCCCTCTAAAATACTTCTCCTGATGGCTAGTGAACTGGGAGTGCTTATGGGAACTTGGGGGAGCTGACTGAGAGGAAGTTGATTTGAGATTCATTTAGTTAGGGTGGAGAGGTATGTATTTGTGTGGTTCAAAAGTCACAAGATTTTGTTATCCAGTCAATGTGAAATGGCTTCTAGAGATATTCCAGCCTCTCACTGTCACAGGAAGCCTCAGGGGCAGAGGTCTTACTAAAATTGTGTCTGATGGCACCTGGCCACTGAAGCATGTGGCTCATGGAGAAGAAGCAGGATTTGAAATACAGGAGGCTCAGAGGCAGTGTGTGAAAAAACCTTCCAGATATTACAGATATGAAAGAAACTGTTCAGTTTCCCCAACTTGATGATAATCTTAAAAACTCACATAGCATCAATAAAATAATATTTAAAGCAGAAAGAAACTGTCTCAGCAATAAACAGGTTTAAAAAGTTAATTCAGTGATACCCAAGGGAAGACTAAGTGATCTTTCAATTCTTCTCTTGTTTCATAGGGAGCAAGTTTTGAAAGTATGTAGCTGAAAAACTTTTAGGGGAGAAACTATTATGGAAGAGTGCCAGACTATTAATGAAAATATTATTTTCTGGATTTGTGCTGTTGAAGGCATTTGTCAGCTTTTACAAATTTGTGTTTCATTATTTAAGTTTTTTGAAAAATGGTTTTTTTTTTGGCTGCACTGGGTCTTCATTGCTGTGAGGTCTTTTCTCTGGTTGTGGTGAACAGAGGTTACTCTCTAGATACAGTGCACGGACTTGTCATTTTGGTGGCTTCTCGTTGCAGGGCACAGGCTGCAGGGCACTTGGGCTCCAGTAGCCTTGGCACGTGGGCTCAGCTGTTGCAGCTCCCCGGCTCTGGAGTACAGGCTCAATAGCTGTAGTATGTGGGCTTAGCTGCTCCGAGGCATGTAGGATCTTCCTGCGTCAGGGATCGAACCCCATGTCTCACGCATTGGCAGGCAGATTCTTTACACTGAACCGCCAGGGAAGCCCTCCTTATTTTCTTACTCCAAATAAACCTTTACTTTTGTGGCTGGTTTGATGTACATAAAAGTAGACTCCCCCAAATTCTATATGTATGTCAGCCAGGCCCCACAAAACCTCAAATATTCTTTTCTGATGGACTCTCTCTTTTTTTTTTAAGCTTTTATTTTCTAGCTTTAACTTTTATACTTTCCCACAGAATTTTTTTCAGTTTTAATATTTCTTTTTACTGAAGTATAGTTAATTTGCTATGTTGTATTCATTTCTGCTATTCAGCAGATTGATTCAGTTATACTTCTATATACACATTATTTTTAAAATATTCTTTTCCATTATGGTTTATCCTAGGATATTGCTTATAGTTCTCTGTTCTGTACAGTAGGACCTTGTTCATTCATTTAATACGTAATAGGTTGCATCCGCTCATCCCAAACTCCCAATTCATCCCTCCCCACCCCCTTGCCCCTTGGGAACCACCAGTCTTTCTGTTGTGATCCCTTTTCAGTTGGGTGTCCTCTTCAGCAATCAGCTTTCAAGATGACTCAGGCTCAGGGATTTTCTGTGTTACCAAGGCCGCAGGAGATATTTGCCTCCCTGTCTTGTCAGACTCAGGAAGGGTGACTTGCTTCAGAGAACTTGTTCTCCCTCAGCTCTGACAGGCAGGCCAGTGGGTGTATGTGCTCAGCTCATCAAACCTCTAGCCTGGGGCACTGAGCAAGCAGGCAGCCCTCTGGCAAGGACTCTCCTAGCCCCATCCTGTCCCCTACACATCGTGTTGCTTTTGAGGCTCCTTTCACTTACCTCAAGGCAGAGGAAGACAGGCGATGGGAAATGCCTTAGACTCATCCTCCGAGGTCAGTAACTAAATTGCTGCAAATAAATCTGCTCTGATTATTCTCCTCAGTGATTCTGTAGCCTTCTTGGATGTGTGTGTTGGACAAAGCTACCTTAACCCGTTTCACTGTCTTTAATAGGCAAGTCCTATAGGGCGTCTGAGCTTCCCTGACGGCTCAGTGATAAAGAATCTGCCTGCCAGTGCAGCAGACTTGGGTTCATTCCCTGGGTCGGGAAGATCCCTTGGAGAAGGAAATGGCAACCCACTCCAGTATTCTTGCCTGGGAAATCCCATGGACAGAGGAGCCTGGTGGGTGGCAAAAGAATTGGACATGACTTAGTGACTAAACAACAAACATAGTTTGTCTAGCACCTCTTATTAAAGAATGGGGCACTTGTTATCTATTACCTGCAGTTGAAGGTTCTGAGAGGCAAATTGGGGGATAACAACTTTTTTGGAATGTGTCGTCCTTCCCTGCATCAAAGCTTTTAACTTTTTGTGCAATTAGGAAAAGAATCAAACAAGCAAAAGGAATTCCAGGCAGATGATTCAAGCCAGTCAAAGTCAGTAAGAATAGAGAGAAAACTGGCTGCCTCTGAGGATCTCTGGGATGTTAAGGCAGCTACACTAGAGGGTATATGAGATGAAGTGCAAAGAAAAAGGTGTTAGAAGAGGGCCATATTGTGACCTTTTGTAGGATATTTCATTGTTTCCTCAAAGGATCAATGATGAAATCTAAGGCAGCTCTTTAACCTTTCGTAATTTTCCACATTCATTTTCTTTCTTTTATAGTTCCTTTACCTTTCTAACACCCTAAAGTCTAATTTTGTACCTCCACAAAAATTTCAGGAATCCGCTTTCATCCCTTAGAGTAATTGATTGCCAGAGCACACTTCTTTGCCTTCTGAATCTCTTCCTTTCCAATTCGTCACAGTCTTTGACCACTTCTAACAGCAGACCTCTTTCTGTGAAAAGATTTAGTGGCAGAGGAATTAAGAAGCCCTTCACGGTCCTTTTAAAAAAATACCAAGATCTGAAATCAGAAAACAGGAATTGATTAATTTTTTTTTCTTATACTGTGCTAGGAATGTCACTCTCCACACCTCAGTTTGTATGCTCTTTTAAGTTCAGAACAGTGTCAATATAGGTGTTTGGAGGCTGAAAGATGGTGGATCAGAGACGTGGGTACTTGTGTTCTTTTTCAAATGATTTATTGGGCTGTATTTCATTGGATTCTCACAACAGTAATGAGAAATGTGTTTCCAGTTATTACATATAAGGAAAGAAAAATAAAGATAGATAATGTGTGGGTTTGATCCCTGATTGGGGAGCTAAGATCCGACATGCCTAGTGGCTAAAAAAAAAAAAAAAACACCAAAACACACATACAAAAGAAGCAAGCAAAACATAAAACAGAAGCAATACTGTAACAAATTCAATAAAGACTTAAAAAATTGTCCACATTAAAAAAAATTTTTTTTTTTTTAAAGATAAGGAAATTGGCTAAGGCCACTCTGCCAGTTAGGGGTAAAGTTAGGACCATGATTCTAGCTTCCTAATTCACTTTTGTATGTGATGGTCTTTCCCTGAAAAGGCTCTGGGCAAGGAAACAGAAGGAAGCAGAGCCAGTGGAGGAAATGGAGGAAGTAGTGTAAGCATAGAGCTGGGCTGTGGACTGGCCTGCCTGCTGCTACAGGGAGACGATGGGTAGCTTGAGACTCCAGTTGTAAGCTTTGGCCCAAAGGAGTTGTTTGGAGAAGCAGCAGAGTGGATCAGTCCCCAGAAATTTCTCCTTAAATGAGACAGTTGGAGATGTCCTCCTGAACAGAGTAGAGGAATACAGTTCTGCAGCATTTTGTGGGAACCTTTTAGAAAACTTGGTGTCCTGGGGAGCCAAGGACATATTTGCAGTGCTATTTTGTATCTTTTATTTATTTTTTTTGAGTATAGTTCATTTACAATGTTGTGTTAGTTTCTAGCATACAGCAAAATGATTCAGTTATACATATATCCACTCTTTTTTAGATTCTTTTCCCATATAGGCCAGTACAGAGTATTGAGTAGAGTTCCCTTTGCTATATAGTAGGTCCTTATTAGCTATTTTATATATAGTAGTGGGTGTATGTCAGTCCCAATCTCCCAGTTTGTCCCTCCCCACCCATTCCTCCCTCATAACCATAAGTTTGTTTTCTACATCTGTGATTCTATTTCTGTTTTGTAAATAGGTTCATTTGTACCATTTTTTAGAAAAAGATTTCACATACTGTTGTTGTTCAGTCGCTAAGTTGTGTCCTTCTTTGAGATCCTATGGACTGCAGCATGTCAGGCTTCCCTGTCCTCTACTATCCCCCAAAGGTTGTTCAAACTCATATCCATTAAGTCGGTGATAACATCCAACCATCTAATCCTTTGTTGGCCCTTTCTCCTTTTGCCTTCAATCTTTCCCAGCTTAAGGATCTTTTCCGATGAGTCGCTGTTTGCATCAGGTGGACAAAGTATTGGAGCTTCAACATCAGTCCTTCCAATGAATATTCAGGGTTGATTTCCTTTAGGATGGACTGGTTGGATCTCCTTGCAGTCCAAGGGACTCTCAAGAGTCTTCTCCGGCAGCACAAATCAAAAGCATCAGTTCTTCAGTGCTCAGCCTTCTTTATGGTCCAGCTGTCACACCCATACATGACTACTGGAAAGGCCATCCTTTCATGATGTGGACTTTTGTCAGAAAAGTGATGTCTCTGTTTTTTAATATGCTGTCTGGGTTTATCATAGCTTTTCTTCCAAGGAGCAAGCATCTTTTAATTTCATGGCTACAGTCACCATCCACGGTGATTTTGGAGCCCCCCAAAATAGAATCTACATATAAGCAGTTATCATGTAATATTTGTCTTTCTCTGTCTGACTTCACTCAGTATGACAATCTCTAGATCCATCCATGTTGCTACTAATGGTATTATTTCATTCCTTTTATGGCTCAGTAATATTCCATTGCTGTTTTGCATCTTTAAGTAAATTCCTTTTTTGTTTGGTAGTCTCAATATTCTAATTGCATAAGATGGATTTTTCTCAGAGGCATTAGGCAGAATAGAATGCCCACTATTGTGTGTTGTTAAAGTAATTGACATCTAGTGCGAGATGTTTGCCTTCACTGCTCTTGCCCTCCCTGTATGTTGAGTCAAATGAGCTATAGCCAGCAAGATACAACATGATATAATTAGGCTATTTTTTGAGACTAACATTTTAAGATATAACACAGCATAAATGGAGGCTTTATTCTGTCAACTTACTATTTTGATCCCTCTTCAGGATTTTATTTCTTAGCATATCTATGTAGATAACAGCCTCAGAGACCATAGAGACTTTGTATCTCACTCAGAGATTGTGTGACTGTTGAGGCCTCTCCACTTATTCTAGTTTGTAATTATTAGAATGCATCTGATATGAGCAGATTTAACAAATTATTTTTGTTAACTTTACGTATACATTTCTGAAATCCAAAGTTTTCTAGAACTGCACTTTAGCTATTATACAGAAGAGAATAATTTATTTTACATGCTGGGTGAGAATAAAAGCTATTACAATGAGTTTTCAGCATTTACAGTATTTTTTTCATGGAAAATGAATATATCACCAATTTTGTATCATTTTAATAATTTTGGTTGGCATACAATATAGTGTCTTGGCTGAAGTACAACAACGGATGTCTGCAAATTTTTAAGTTACTCATTTGTGCGATGAAAGCAAATATGCACATACAGATGTCTAAGAGCAGGGAAAGAAGACAGCTTTAGGAGACTTATCCAAAGAAGGGCCAACTAGTGAGAATGGCAACTTAAAAGGAAGTGATTTTGAATCTCTTGACTCTCAAATAGTGAAATAAAACCAATTCATTCCAAACAGGTTTGATTTATTGTGTTGGCCACAAGTTTCCTTTGGCTTTTTCTATAACATTTTATGGAAAAACCAGAACAAAATTTGTCATCAACCCAATAATGTAACAAATATTTTTTGATCACCTACCATCAGAAAATATCTTTGTATGTGCACTAAATAGTCTGGAGTGCCTCAGTGGAGAGTGCATGAGATAAGGAAGTGTGGATCAAGTTCTTTATAGACTTGGGCCTTAGTCATATGGACTTAGAGCTTTTGGACTTTCTTTTAAAGGCAGTGCAGAGCCACTGAAAGCAAGTGAAGGAAGATTAATTCAGAGGCAGGACATAGAGTAAATTAGAGGAGAGACAGGAGATAGGAACATTACTAGTAAATGAGTACATATTAGGTTAATAGAGCACAAGTATAGATCTTTAGGAAAGCAATCTACAAACCAGAACAAAGACAGGAGCATTGTGCATTGAAAGTGTCGGGTGGGAGAGACAAGAGATATCAAAAGGTGCAATCTCTTAAATGTAGCAACTGATTGGTAACAAATAGAGACATCAAAGATACATTCGAGTACTTGTAGCCAGGGATATACTGATTGCATTATAAAAGAATGTCTATTGATGGATGAATGGGTAAGGAAAATGTGGTCCGTATAAATATATATATACACGCACAAATATGTACATATAATGAAATAGTATCCAGCCCTATAAAGAAGGAAATCTTGCCATTTGCAATGACGTGGATAGACCTTGAAGGCACTATGCTAAGTGGATAAGTCAGAGAAAGACAAGTTCTGTCTGATCTCATTTTTGTGTGGAATCTAAATCAGTCAAACAAATAAAAATCCCCCAAACTGAGCTCATGGATACTGAGAACGGATTGGCAGTTGCCAGAGGCAGGGGGTAAGTGAAATAAGTGAAAGGAGTTAAAAAGTATAAGCTTGTGATTCTAAAATAAGTCCTAGGGATGTAATATATGGCATGGTGACCATAGTTAATTATATTGTAAATTTGAAAGTTACTAGGAGAGTCACAAGAAAAAAAGAACTATGATGAAAGATGTTAACTAGACTTCAGGTCAGTTCAGTCTCTCAGTTGTGTCTGACTCTTTTCGATGCCATGGACTGTAGCACGCCAGGCCTTCCTGTCCATCACCAACTCCTAGAGTTTACTCAGACTTGTGTCCACTGAGTCGGTGATGCCATCGAACTGTCTCATCCTCTGTCGTCCCCTTCTCCTCCCACCTTCAATCTTTCCCAGTATCAGGGTCTTTTCAAGTGAGTCAGTTTTTTGCATCTAGACTTACATAAATTTGCAATATGTATAAATATCTAATCACTGTGTTGTATACCTGAAACTAATACAATGCTACATGTCAATTGTATTTCAGTTAAGAAAATTGTGGTAGACAGAGGAAGCTCTTGGGGAATATGGCAAGTTATAAGGATATTGGGATATAGTTTCTTGTTAAGTGGGTGAACTGCTATTTGTATGGGACTTGGTGAAGAAGATGGGGCATTAGTGTATGTATTTGGAAATGTTTGGAGGCACTACCTTTATGGTGTGGTGAAAAAGCAGTAGACTTAAGAGCTGGGATTAGTTTATAGACCTGGCTACCTTCTAACTTTGAACCCCTGGGCAGATGACTTCACCTGTCTGAGTCTCTCAGTTTTCTTCTCTGTATAATAAAAGAAGAGTAGGTTTTTGGGAGTATTAAAGGAATTACTATGTTCATTTTGTAAAACTTCTAGTGGCTCAAACAGTAAAGAATCTGCCTGCAATGCAGTAGACCTGGGTTTGATCCATGGGTCAGGAAGATCCCCTGGAGAAGGGCACGGTAATGCACTTCATTGTTCTTGCCTAGAGATTCCATGGACAGAGGAGCCTGGTGGGCCCCAGTCCATGGGGTCATAAAGTATTGGACATGACTGAGTGACTAAGACAAAGATAAAGTATAATTATATGGAGAGAGCTGATGATGTATTTGTGACAGGAGAACTAACGAGATTGCCAAGACAGTAAGTACAAGGAGTTGCCAAAGGATTGTCAGGGAATGCCTGCCCTGATGGGTCTGGGGGAGAGTCGCTGGTAAAAGAACTGAGAATGGTTGGCCACAGATGGGAATCGCCTTAATGTCATCCAAGTCAAGAGAGTTTCAAGAGTAAGTAGAAGGTCAGTGATGCCAAAGGGAATCAAAGATGACTTGGAGGATCCTGTTAAAAGGAACCTATCAAATATGATAACTTTGTCACCAGAGACACTCAGAAAATTAGTTTCAGTGATTTTGTATCCAACGGATATCCAATGGATACAATAGGAGGTAAGAGTGCTCTCTGATGACCTACTTTTCCCATTCACCATAAGCACAGCTCCTTAGTACACACAGGGAAACCAAGATGCTCCTCCTTCTGGGTGTTTAGCCCTCCGTCCTGGCATCTTCAGTCGTCCTGTGAGAGGTGCAGGAGAGGCAGTGGGAAGAGCAACAAAACTAAAACTTCATAACCACTCTTCCTGCATATGAGTGTGTGATACCGTTTACTTTGCCTTTACTCTTGTATCTGTAATTGCAGGAGTGTTCCATCCACTTCTCCTCATAAATAACCATACAAGGCCCAAGGGCAGATTGTATTAAAATAGTCATTTGTTTCATTCTGATTTGTCCTGCTGCTGTGTTTTGTATGGCAATAGTTCTTCATATTCTGGATATTAACCCTTGTAAACTCCCTCAATCATAATAGCTTGGGCTTCCCAGGTGACGCTAGTGGTTTAGAATATGCCTGACCATGCAGGAGACACAAGAAACAGAGATTTGATCTGTGGGTCAGGAAGATTCCCTGAAGTAGGAAATGGCAACCCACTCCAGTATTCTTGCCTAGAAAATTCTGTAGGCAGAGGAGCCTGACGGGTTACAGTCCATGGGGTTTCAAAGAGACAGATGTGATTGAGCACACCATCACCATCAGTAGACTTCTTAGTCAAATCTGAATACCTCTCAGTTTGTGTGTATGTGTGGCCGCTATTAGTGATGTGGGTGCACATAGTTCTCTGGAACGATCCACTCTGCCTTTCTTATAGTGCTTGTGATTCCTCTAATAGGATGAATTCCTTCTATTAAATCACTGTCCTTGGTAAACTCAAAAGCATGAAGTCATCTTCCTCCTTCCTAACCAAACTCTATCCTAAAGAGGAAAGTAAATTCTAGTTTTTGAAATGTCCATACATGAAGATATGAAGAATTTCTCCTGCTTCCTTACACTGTGATTTTTAACAGCACTCATTATAAAGTCTTAAAAGTCCGTGTTCTTGTGTTCTGTTCATGATATGTTTTTCTATTTTATTTTTGTTTTTTATTGAAGTACAGTTGATTTACAATGTTGTGTTAGTTTCAATTATACAGCAAAGTGATCGTTATATATATTCTTTTTCAAATCCTTTTCCTTTGTAGGTTATTATGAAATATCGAGTGTAGCTTCCTTGTTGGTTATGTATTTTATATACAGTTGTGTGTATATGTTCATGATGTTTTATGAAATATTTAGGATCTATATTTTGGGAGCCATGAGAAGTCAAAATTTGCCTTCATGTGAGAAGAAACTTAAATGTCTCTTGAATTTGTCTTTGTTTTCTTCTTATGGGTAAATCCCAAAGAGAAAATTACCATGGTAAAATATCTCACATTAAGAATTTCCTTATAATCATAAGCCAACACCCTAACAATGCTTAAAATCCTACATATATTGGTAATCTTTACTATGGTTAGTCTTTTACTGAAACAGAAAAAAATGTCCATTTTGCAGCATTAGTTGTATGCAGGTGAACTGGTTGATTTGCATATGACAGATAGACATGCCCAGTCACGTGCCTTATCACTAGTTGATTTTATTAGCTCTTAGGCCAGATAGGGTCTTCCCAGGTGCTCAGCGGTAAAGAATCTATCTACCAAATAGGAGATGCGGGTTCAATCCCTGGATTGGGAAGGTCCCCTGGAGAAAGAAACGGCAACCCATTCCAGCATTCTTGCCTGGGAATTCTCATGGACAGAGGAGCCTAAGGACCCCTAATACACGGGGTCACAAAGAGTTAGATAGAACTTAGCTGCTAAAACAACAACAGGGCCAGACAGACATTGACAGGCTAAGGAGATCAGATGAATCTACATAGAGGTTGTCTGTGATAATCCATTGTCTCTGCTTCTCGAGTTTTACCTTTATAGTAGTTAGATGAATTTGTGGCACAGATCAAAAAAGAGTGCCTTGCAAAGAATATTCGAGTAAAAGAGGTGACCTAAGGGCTTAAATTCCTGATCTATCATGAACCAACCATGTATGTGACCTTGGGCAAATCACTCCACCTTCTCTGGCCTCATTCAGTTTCTTCAACTGTAAAATGAAAGTTTGACTACATCATCTCTAAGGGCCCTTCCAAGTGTGTGATTCTCTGCTTAAGTTTTCTTTCTAGTTGAAAAGATGAAGGATTGAAGGACTGCCTTAGCACTGAGCAAAAGAACACATGATTTTATGCATGCCTGTCTCTCTCAAGAATCCACAGTAGGAGATTCAGGGCCTGTCACCTTGACACATTCATGTTTGAGCTGGCTCCCTGGTGCTTTTGTCAGCCGTGGGCTTTTCTTCACAGAAAGTGCCTACAGGCTGCAGCACTCTCATCTCTCAACTATCTGAACATCTTCTGCATTTGTAATCGGTCTTTTTTTTTTTTTTTTTTAGCCCTGGTTTTCGTTAAATGAATTAAGTCACCTTAAGTGGCCATGAACCGTATGCTTCCCTATATACCCAGAGATCCCTCAGGTGGCCCCTTTCAGATTGCTTCACTTCATGCATGCCTACTGATTGATCTACTCAATTCTCTTATACTCTTTCCGAGGTCCAAAGAATACTGAAATAAGATGGAGCTAAGTTCTATACAAAAATGGCTTTATTCTTTGCCATCTCATTTCAGTTTTCTCTTGCTTCTGGGTTCACAGGACCCTCAGGCTCCCAGACTCCTTCATCTCAACATGTGTAACCCTCAGGAGACTAACAAACTCACCCCTCTGCTAGGTACAGCTGGATCCGCGTCCCCTTGGATTTGGTGTTGTGACAGAGGCACACCAGAGCCCAGGTCCTTTAGCATATTTATTTCTGCTGTAATTAACCCACTTTCTCATGACATCTTGGACTCTATTACAACTGAAAGTAGATGAAAAAGGGTCAGATAAAGCAAGGGATTCCTAAATCCTCTTTCCAAATAACCCTGCCTGCACTTTTAGGTGTCTGACTGGTCAATACCCATTTTTCTTATACTCATTCACACTACGAGTTAGTTCCCTTTTTCCCAGAAAGGCCACCGCCTTTTGCTGTGCTCTCTGATGTCTTTCAAGCCTCCGTTACTACAAGGGGAGCAAGGTACGATAGATAATCTTGAATGCAAAAAAATATGACTTTCCTCAATTTGGCCATAGATCTCTCAGAAACTCCCTCAAGTAAGTCCTCTAAGTCAGTGGTCCCCAGCCTTTTTGGCACCAAGGACTTGTTTTGTGGAAGGTAGTTTTTCAAAGGGACAGGGTGAGGGGGTGGTTTGAGGATGATGAAGTGCATTACACATTTATAGTGTCCTTTATTTATATTATTATTACATCAGCTCTACCTCAGATCATCTGGCATTAGATTCTGGAGGCTGGGGACCTCTGCTCTATGTGCTAGAAATATCATGGCAGGTTTTGCTTCCCTGGTAGCTCAGCTGGTAAAGATTCCACCTGCAATGCGGGAGGCCTGGGTTTGATCCCTGGGTTGGGAAGATCCCCTGGAGTTGGAAAAGGCTACCCACTCCATTATTCTGGCCTGGAGAAATCCATGGACTGTATAGTCCATGGGATCTCAGAGTCAGAAATGACTGAGCTACTTTCACTTTCACTTTGCTTTCTAAGTCATCTTAAGATAAAGGAACTTCTTGGTATAGTTACACTCAGGGATTTTTATCTCAGCCTGTATTCACCTCTTGTCTAAGTGCATAGCCTGTCTTTGCAACTGTTGATTTAGAAAGAATAAAAATTTTGCACACATTTTAACAACTGACTTCATTTTGGTTGTAGATTACATGAAAGCCTATCAGGTGTCATATTTGTAGACTCAGCAGTAAAGAATCTGCCTGCAATGCAGAAGTCACAGGAGATGTGGGTTTGATCCCTGGGTTGGGAAGATCTGCTAGAGGAGGGCACAGCAGCCCACTCCAGTGTTCTTGCCTGGAGAATCCCAGGGACAGAGGAGCCTGGTGGGCTGCAGTCCATGGGATCACAAAGAGTCGAACATACCTGAAGTGACTTAACATGCATAGCACAGAAGGTAATATAAAGCTGGACTTCTCCTTTTTTGTCCCTCAAAAGCTTACAATTATGATTCTCTTTTTTCTTGGAGTCTCCCTTTGTTTAGTTTGGGCTTTGTAGAGCTGAGGTGATGGAACCAGTATCTTTGGATGGCAGACATGCCTGGTAAATCAGCTCATTTAGTTATAATTTATTTGTTTGTAGATTCCCTAGCCTTCATGGAGTCTTTGATGTTTTATAGCTAAGATTGAGTTATTTAGAGAACCACTTGTTCTTTCTTGGGTCAGAATGTTGAAGGGGAATCAGTATCACATTCCGTTCTATTATGTTTTGGTAGTGATTGTCATCAATTAGTAAGGATTAATTTTAGGAATTAATTCTTATTAATTAATAATTTGATAAGAACTAATAATTTGTTGCCTGAAGCTCACGCTTCCCTCATGGTGTGTGTCGAGAGAGAGAATAGGATTTTTTCTGAAAGGGAAAAATATTATCATGATATTCTCAAAGGGATCCATGTCCCGCCCTCAAAGTTAAGATCCACTGTTGTAGAATAGTGTGACCCTGGAAAGAAGTTATGATCTGTGAGATCCAGTAGAACTTTTCCCTCTATCATAGACTGTAGAACATATAATTCTAGTTTTACCAAGAATGGTAAAGATTTATGCCAGCCATCCATTGATATCCTGACCTGTTACAGTGAAAACTTACATCTGTCCATTCTAGACAGCAGCAAGGCCCTTAGCTGTGTCTCTGAGTTCCAATGTGTTAGCTGCTCAGTCATGTCTGACTCTGCAATGCCATGGATTGCAGCATGCCAGGCTCCTCTGTCCATGGAATGCTCCAGGCAAGAATACAGAGTGGGTTGCCATTTCCTTCTCCAGGGGACCTTCCCAACCCAGGGATTGAACCAGGGTCTCCTGCACTGCAGGCAGAGTCTTTAGCATCTGAGCCACCCGGGGAGCCGCGCGCTGGGCTCATCTCTGGTTTGTTCTGCTCCCTGCTGGCCAGATAAGTTTTTTGTTTCTTTTTTGACTGTGCTGGGTCTTCGGTGCTGGTGGGCTTTTCTCTAGTTGCGGCAAGCAGAGGCTACTCTCTAGTTGTAGCACGTGGACTTCTCATTGTGGTGGCTTCTCTTGTTGCAGAGCATGGGCTCTAGGTGCCCGGGCATCCATAGTTGTGGCCCACGGGCTCAGCAGTTGCAGCCTCTAAGCTCTAGAGCAAAGACTCAGTAGTTGCGGTGCCCGGGCTTAGTTGCTCCATGGCATGTGGGCTCTACCAGGGATCAGGGATCGAACACGTGTCTCCTGCATTGGCAGGTGGATTCTTTACTACTGAACCACCTTTGAGGCAACCAGTAAATGCTAAGAAAGCCAGCTATTCGTAGGCTGGTGATAGATTTCTTAGGCATCTCCAAAGTGAAGCACACAGGAGGGAGAATTTTTAGTGAAACTTTTATCTTCAAGGGCAACTCATGGTCAAGTCTTTTTTTATATCTAAGTTAGAGTCTCAAACAAAGAAGAGAGTGAGTTTGCAGTTCTCCTCTCCTTGATCTCATTAGCCAAAATAATCACTAACTTATTTGTTAGACTAATTCTGTCTTTTTGGCTGGTCTTTGTATCTAAGGTCAGGAGTTATGGCTGGGAAAGAGAAATAAAATTGCTATTCTAGTGTTAAAACATTAATAGAAAGCAAACATATTTCTAAATGTATACTTAGCCAGTAGGGTCTCTAATGTCATTTATAATTAAGTTTTCTTAGGTCCAGGGAGAGTAAAGGAGGACCATGTGCAAGTGAAAAAGGTAGCTGATGGGGCAGTCTTATGTCTTTTCCAAATGGATGAATCTTGGCTCCTCGGAAGCCTATTGGCCAGTTCTCTGGCAAGGAAAAAAAAAAAAAGATTTATTTATACACTTAACCTCTACAGAAGATTTAGGAATTTATAAACCAGAAGAATCTCTTCTAGACTCCGTAGAATCTTATCCTTTAGAACCATGGAGAGTTGAAACTTCGTAAGTTTGCTTGATATGACTGCCCGACTTAGAAGTTCTTAGCTGGCCAGACCCAGTGTGGAGGCTTACTCCTACACTTATTACGGCTACTCTGGCATGTACTAAACTGAGGCAACGGAACTGGAGTCATACTCTTATCTGTTCCTCTTCTGATTCCCTTCAAGACTGAGCCAGATTTGGACACCCTTAGAACTCTAAAGAGAGCAATCTCATTATATTCAACACAAAGAAAGGGGGAAAAAAATCAAAGTAGAATTGTATATTCAGCAAAAATGGGTAACAGAAGGCAAAAAAATAAAGGGACATTTTAATTTTTTAAACTTTTTATTTTGTATTAAGGTATAGCTGATTAACAGTGCTGTGATAATTTCCGGTGAACAGTAAAGGGACCCAGCCGCACATTGCATGCATCATTTCTTCCCCAAACTCACATCCTGTCTAGGCTGCCGCATAACATTGAGAAGAGTTCCAGACTGCATGCAGTAGGTCCTGGTTGGTTATCCATTTAAAAATAGCAGTGTGTACATGTCAATCCCAAACTCCCTAACTATCCCTTCCCCCCCATCCTTCAACCCAGCAACTTTAAGTTCATTTTCTAAGCCTGTGAGTCTGTTTTGTAAGTAAGTTCATTTGTATCATTTCTTTCTAGATTCCATGTATAAAGGACATCATATGATATTTCTCCTTCTCTGATTTACTTCACTCAGTCTGACAGTCTCTAGGTCCTTCTGTGTTGCTGCAAATGGCATTGTTTCATTCTTTTTAATGGCTGAGTAACATTCCATTGTGTATATATATATACCACATCTTCTTTATCCATTCCTCTGTCAATGGACACTTAGGTTACTTCTATCTCTTGGCTATTGTAAACAGTGCTGCAATGAACATTAGGGGGCGTGAATCTTTTGGGGATATGTTCTTCTCCAGATCCATCCCGGGAGGAGGACTGCAGGGTCATATGGTAACTCTATTTTTCGTCTTTTAAGAAACCTCCATACTTTTCTCCCTAGTGGCTGTACCAATTTACATTCCCACCAACAGTATAGGAGAGCTCCCTCTCTCCATACCTAAAGGGACATTTTTAGACAAGCAGAATCTGAGAGCATTTATTGTTAGCAGACCTGTACTACAAGAAATATTAAAGGAAGTTCCTTTCATTAAAGGAAAATGGTGTTTTATTCTTTAAGATACATGAAATCGTTTTCTTAATTTCACTTTCTCATCTTTCATTTTAGTGTCTAGAAATGCGAAATGCAGGTTTCGGTATATTAATTTTGTACCCTAGAACTTTACTATATTCATTGATGAGCTCTTATAGTTTTCTGGTATTGTCTTCAGGACCTTCTTTGTATAGTATCATGTCTTCTGAGAACAGCGGCAGTTTTATTTCTTCCTTTTGAATTTGGATTCTCTTTTATTTCTTTTTCTCTCATGATTTTTGTGGCTAGGACTTCTAATACTTTGTTCAAAAAAAGTGGTGAGAGTGGGCGTTGTCGCCTTGTTCCTGACCTTAAAATAAATGCTTTCAGCTTTTCACCTTTGAATATAATATTCCCTGTGGGCTTTTCATATATTGCTTTTATTATGTTTAGGTATGTTTTTACTATGCTCACTTTCTGTAGAGTTTTTTTTTTAATTATAAATGGTTGCTTAATTTCATCCAAAAGCTTTTTCTGCATCTATTGAGATGATTATATGGTTTTTATTCAATTTGTTAATGTGGTACATAAAATTGATTTGCAGTTATTGAAAAATCCTTGCATCTTTGGGATAAATTCCACTTGATCATGATGTATAACCCTTTTAATATATTATTTGATTCAGTTTGCTGATATTTTGTTGAGAATTTTTGCATTTATATTCATCATTGAT